>NC_067493.1:8524656-8824656 GCF_947179515.1 Apodemus sylvaticus | reverse complement strand
TCATTAACACTCTGTAGATCTCACAGAAACATTCTAACATTCAGACAAACCTGACCTCACATCAATCACAAGTTTCTGTACCAAGGAACCTGCTCAGACCACATAGAAAACTTCTGATGCTCGGACAGATCCCTCAAATTTATACAGATGAGCTCGCGGTCCAATGAATATTCATGGATGAGAGGCTGTATGCAAATGAGCCTGGGGTCTAATGAAGAATCACCAAGGCAACACAAGCCACCAGGATCCACACACACAAATCATCTCAGCACCACTGCCATGGCTCCACATTCACCTCCACACAAGTGTGCATATAGCCCTTGTGCAAGCCTGTGCATTCGGGCATTTGCATAAATTTGCATGCGCTCCTTTACCTCATCTGCATACAGCCCTAACTATGAATATTCATTAGACCAGGAGCTCATCTGCATAAGACCTCTCATTCATGGATATTCATTAGACCGTGGGTTCATTTGCATAAATTTGCATCAGGGCTGCCTTTGTGTCCAGCAGGTCATTTGCACGCATTGGCTTACACTTTGATTTGCTTCCATTCAGTTTTGCAGATCTCACAGGAAGCTCAGACAAATTCAGTGCTAAGACAGGGAAAAGTCCGAAGTTTAACAGTGTTACCAACACAAAAACACAAATACCTGGACGAGATTTTCCAGCTTCAAGAACCTCCAGATGGGAGTCAGTCCTGTGCATGACGGGGAAATTCACAGCCTTTGAACCAAAATGTTGTGATAGGGAAATGTTTGTGTTTCCCCCAGAGACACACAGAAACTAATCAGCCGCAACTCACAGCAGGGTCTTTACCCTTTTTCAGCTAGTTTGGGCCCCCACAATGCGCCACCATCACTAAGGATGGTTTAATGGTGGTGGAGCCACGAATGTCTACAGGGGCGAGGCTTTATGGTGAGCAGAATGCTTGGAATACTTGTGCAAGTGAGTGATTGGAAAGCGACTGTGGCTTGAGTAAGTGGGAGATCATTTGTGGATTGGTCTCATTTGTGACTGAGATGACATGTTCCTTACACAGGTCAGGGCTCGATTTCTCCATCTACCTACATTTCAGACACTCTTTTACAAGAACTTCTGACCTCTTGGGTTCCTGAAGTTTCTGATAAAGTTTCTTCCTAGGCTCCAGTTCCTTAGATAAATTTTGCTAAATAATAATGGAAGATAAAAATGTTGCTTTAATATTCAGTGATGAGAAAATCCACATTCTCTGAGTAATTTTCTCGATCTCTGTTCATGGAAAGGAGCGTGTGGACTCATACCTTCAGTTTACTCCCTGTGCTTCCTGTGGGTGTGACATCCTGGGTGAGGAAAATGTCCCCTCCATCGAATACCAGTTCTGAAATGACCGTGCCTGCTTTGCCATAAGGATGGTGACATGGGACACAGGAGCAGACTCAGAGTTGAGGATGGACTGTCAAATGCTTTCACGATCAAATAGCTTATGAAGCGTCGTGAGGATAAGGCTGGCAGTCAAACACTGAGTTTTGACTTATTTTTATGAATTATTATTATTATTTTAATATTTATATATTTTTTACGTTTCTGATATTTATTCCAAATGACCTGGGCCTATTGAACTTTTCTCAGTGAGCCTTAATATTCTAACCTACAGCTGACTGGGGAAAACATACAATTCCAGGTTGAATGATTGTGATATTGGGGGTCACGCATTGGCTGGGCACATTATAGGTGCGCGGGTAAGGAATATCCTTCTCTCATGCCTGACGTCACTTCCGCCTAAGGACTGGGAACACACTGGAAGGTTTTAACTGGAGTCCTGGCATTGTTCCTCTTCCTGCTTTTCTTCCTCCTGCTCTGTCTCATCCTCATCCGACACAGGCGTTGGTACAAAAAGAAGGCTGAGGACGCGGCTGGAGCTGAATGGAATCAGGGTGAGAATAAAAAGTGGTGAACATGAGGCGAAAGCTTACAGACTCTCCCACGTTCTGGGGTTGCCTTGGAAACATATAGTGTGATTAAAATCCTAAAGGAACTCTCTGGCTGAATGAGATGCCAGATAGAGTCGGGAGTAGCATCACTCCTGGTCATTCCCCTGCCTCACATGCTTCACTCCTGGTCATCCCCTTCCCTCACATGCTTCAGTCCTGGTCATCCCCCTGCCTCGCACACTTCAGTCCTTCATCCCCTTTATTCACCTCAGTGTTTCCTTGCTGCAGACCTCACCAGATGAGGACATGCAGGGGATCGTGTATGCCCAAGTGAAACCCTCAAGGCTTCGGAAGGTAGGGTTACATTCTTTCCAAACTTTTCCCTCAGGTTTATCGCAAGAGACGCCCACAGCACTGCCATGCCCCATTAGTCACTAACACTAGACATACACCTTCCAACCCTGTCCCACTCCAGGATATGACATCCAATACACAACCACCCCCAAGCCACATCCATTTCCAAGACACACCCACACCAGAGATATGCTCACAACTGAGCCATGGGTAAGTTACTAATACTAAACACACATGTTCTTCCAACCCCATCCCACTCCAGGACACAACATCCAAAGAGACCCAGGATGTGACCTATGTCCAGCTGTGCAGCCGGACACAGGAAGAGAACCACAGCTGAGACCTGCAGGCAGCCATCCTGGGAAGAAGGCCCACACCCCACATCCCACGAATGAGAATGAGGGATTTTCTGAGAAGACATTTGTTCCCAGTGGACTTGGTTTGACAGATGGGAGCCATCATGACTCCCTCAGGTGTCATCAGAAGCTTCTAAGAATTGTGGGAATGTGCTTCTTACCTTGTCAGAGGCAACAAAAGTCCTCCTG
The DNA here is from genome assembly GCF_947179515.1 of Apodemus sylvaticus. NCBI lineage: Eukaryota > Metazoa > Chordata > Mammalia > Rodentia > Muridae > Apodemus > Apodemus sylvaticus. Next base: position 8,821,844 of record NC_067493.1, on the reverse strand, counting down.
TCTTTTAAATAAAGCCAAACCCTTCTCAATAAATGCCATACCAGCTCTGGTGGAGTCTGTGTGACATGGCAGAAGTCATGTTGTCAAGCCAGAGCTGTGTGTGTTCCTCAGAACTTAGCCTGAGGAGGTCCCTGGCTTCCTGCTTCTGTAAGCTGTTCTAGAGCATTGGACAAATTCTGTGGATTTGGGTGCTGCGCCTTGTCTTTCTGTGTTTAGAGTTAAGTGGGAGGGAAATGAGACATGTGGAGATGTAATGAATCAGGTACAACAGGAAGAGTTGTTTGTGAAAAATCCAGACATAGTGGATGGTGAAAGGTTAAAAGTTAAACAGCTGGTAGGGAAAGGCAAGGACGGTGTGTCAGAAGTTAAGGAAGATAGTGTGAGAATTCCAACAACTATAATATACAGTAGGTAGCGTTACTTACTCCGAGGAAGCATTACTTACTCCAGTGAATAGGGAAACTCCACAGAGGCTCAGGACAACACACAACCAATACACAACCACCCCCAAGCCACATCCATTTCCAAGACACACCCACACCAGAGATATGCTCACAACTGAGCCATGGGTAAGTTACTAATACTAAACACACAGTGTTCCAATGCCCCTCCAATGCCACATGCAGGAGTTCACACAGTGTTCCAAACTGGCCTGACTGACCATAAAATATTAATGAAATTTACAAGCTAGAGCAAATTTGCTCAGACTGCAGCTTTTAGAATTCTTAGAGTGACCTCAAGTTTTTGATGATTAACCACTTTCTGGTTAACAAAAAGGTTCCAAAATACACTTCCTGCTCTGTCCTTTTTAGTTTCAAGTTACCAAGCAAATATGTAACCACCCCCCATTTGATCATCACCTGTTATAACCTGGCATGAAGTCAAAAAGTAGTTCCTAAGTCATGTGTCTATATCTGAGATGTTTGCAGAAGAAAGATTGCAGCAGCATTTTGGTGGGTTGTGTCTGTCACTAATTACTTACCTGAGTACTGGTACCCTGCTTCTCCTACAGGAGGATACAGGACTGGGTCTCTCCTTGGAAAGAGAGGTTGTCTGTCTAAGCCTGGAAGATTAGAGGGACATTTAAAAGGGACATCCCTTTTGTCATGGAAGGTCTCAGAGTCTATTCAGGAAGTACATCTTGCTGACACCTGACTACTTACAAGGAAGGCTACAGGGGATTGCCTGGCATGGCCTTATTAGACACAGAATGAGATGGAAAGGGACAGCACCAACATGCATGGGCCTCCAGGAGTGTTGAGAGTTGATGTGGGTGTAAATCATCTTCATGTAATAATGTACATATTTTTATATTCCTCCTTTGAGGAATGTCCTTCTTGTTAATGTTAATGACTCCATGATAATCAAAGCTAGCAGGAGTACAGAGACAAGGGATGGCTAATTTCTCAGCAAATGGTAAAGCCTGGGACTTTCTGGACAGCCTTTTAGACAATGGGAATTGCTTTAAAAATATGACTTGGAAAATAGAAAATTTCTCAACTATGTGAAAATACAAGGAGGCAATATAAATGGTATAAGAGGTTTCATGAAACTAAAGTAACAAAAGCAGCTGAAAAGTGTGCCAACTTGTTGGAATCATAGTAAGAAAAGAAATAAAGAGATTTAGGTATTTTTTTTCTTAAAAAGGCAGTCAGACTACTGTGTTCAGAATCCTCATGTAAGAGTTCAAGGTTCCGCCCAGCTGTAGTAGAAGTTGTAATTTCTAGAAAGGGTAACCACAGCTTCCTTATTCTTTGTGCTTGAGAGAGGAAGCAGATCTCTATATTATTTTGCAAACTTAAAGCGAAACATGTGCCTGATGTTTCTTAAATAGGAAGGGGCTGTGTTCACAGGATGCTGATTTATATTACAACCAAAATGAGAGCAGGAGCAATTAATTGGATTTATATGTAAAATAAGAGATTGGGCTTATGAGCGGTGAGAGAAAAAGTATCAAGGGAAGGTTTTCAGAACAGCAAGAGAGAATTGCTTGGAGAACTGTCACAGGCATATAGAGTGAAAGAGAGCTGCCTGGAGATCGTCAGAAAAAAATAACTGATCAGAGAGAAAGACAATAGAAGAAAAAGAAAGCAGCTGGTAAAGCTTTTTTTGAGCAGAACATAGGCCACCAGCTTTCAACCACAATTCTAGGCTTTTGTTTTTTCTACTATCAGACTTAACCTCCAGGTTAAGTCCATTCCTTGACAACTGATTTATGATTCATGGAGTGTCACTGACTTCCTGAAACTGAATGTAAGCCACAGAGTAAAATGTGGAGGAAGTGATCTAATGGACCCCCAGACAGTTCCTGTCATACCAAGGCTTTTCAAAGAGCAACATCCAGAGAATCTGGGAGGCAGAATTGTAACTGCTGTCTTAAGTCACCTTTTTCTTTAGAGCTGACTCTGACAAAGAAAGGACACACTAGAAACTTTTTGAGACTAAGTTTAAGAGACACTACCAAGGAAGCAGTATATTGAGTAGGTCTCCATGTCTATATTAACACCTGTAAGGAGCTTGGGCCTGACTATGACTTTGCATAAATCCTCAGCATAATGTGTGTTTGCTTTGGATAATGCTCCTAGATGAATAGATTAACCTGGCCTCTTCTACTAGTGCATGTGCAGGTATAGAATAGTTCGACATCAGACTTTCCCAGACTGATATGTCCTTATTGCACACTGTGGAGTCTATCAAGTACCTAAACATTGCCAATCTTGAAAGCATTCTTTCAGTCAATCTCTATGTTAGCCAATATATGGATTGACAAATTCCAAGGTAAATGCCATTATTCAATCTAACCTGTAATTTTGTAGATGATGAATGGGGTTCTAGACCTGCAACACATTGGTAGGATATTTGGATCGCATGTACAATGCCCTAGAATCAATCCTACACACACATACACATACATATACACATACACATACAAATACACATATATGCAAACCTTGCCTGAACCCAGAGCTGCCATACTATGTATATATATATATATATATATATATATATATATATATATATATATATATATATATATGTATATATATATATATATATATATATATATATATATATGTGTGTGTGTGTGTGTGTGTGTGTGTGTGTGCGTGTGTATGTGTATGTGTATATATATATATATATATATATATATATATATATACAAAAATAGAAATAAAGATGAAGAGCTTGGATGAACTGATCAGATAAAGGGATGATTCTGTTGTAACAACACATCCAGGCCACAGGGATGCATGAAGACCTAGAAAAGGGCAAATATGCCATGAGAGCTCTTATCCCATGACCATAAATAATAGGCATACACATGCCTCCAAAAGAAAGAGGGCTCTCCAACCAGTCATGATTGTCAAAGGTAATGGCAAAACAACAAATATTGTGTAGGGCATAAATATTCCCAAGATAGACAAGGAGACTCAATGGGAGGATATTCTATGTACTTGTTCCTTAACAATCAGCTCTGTAAACCCTGTCTGAATCCAGAGCTGACATACATTTTTTTTTTCTCAAGGCTCATGAGGGTGACAAGGCCATGCTGGGAGGGATAACAGTCTCTTTCACAAAATTTAATCCAAATGACACAAGGTTATCTGATGAGCAAGAGGTAGAAGGGATTTAAAAAAAAAAGGGCTAGAGAATCTGCAGTCCAAAAATAAATAAATAAATAAAAGGCAGAAAGGACCATTCCACAGTTGGTGGGCTCCCTGAGAGGACCTTAGCAGTAGAAGCTTTTATTCTTCTTCTTGAGGTTCTTGTGGTTCTCTGAGGTGTCATTGTTCTCATTCTATAATCTCTGCAGGTGAGAAATTTCTTGCTCATGACCAAACTTCAGCTTCACATAGAAAGAATATGTCCTGTGTTAGGACATGTCCATAGTAGTGTAGACTTCCATGGACACTGACCTTAACCTTTAGATCAACACAGGGTGGTCCTCAAAGAACACTTACTGTGGGTTGTGATATCCTGGATTCTGTGTACTGTCAAATAGTGGCGATGAAAAACATTTTATTCTGACACTAGGCAGATGAAGGCTATGTATCCAACTGGAGGATTCTTAGGTTGCATGAGGTCACACAGCAGGATTTGGAATGCAGTCTATCCCACTATGTTCTCAGGAGCAAAGTCAGTCAGAAATTGCTAATTAATCTGGAAATTAGAACCATGAAAAATACAACTTTATAAACTCCTAAGAGTTTCCAAACTGTACCAAGGTACACTCTTCCTTGGAGAACCACTTATGGATATCAGATTGGACATAGTGACATCCTTGAGGTGCAGCCACTTAAAGCAAAAGACTTGAAAAAAATATATAAGATGAGCAGGAAATTGCAGACCCAAGAAAGACACCATGAGATTTGAAACAATGTATAGCGAGAGTTCAATAATCCATCAGTGATAAATGCCAGGCAAACTTGCAGGTCTTTTCCTTTACTGGTCATCTGGTGCATGAAAAGTTTCTCCATTTTCTTTTCCTGCTTCTTGAGAACAATAGTTGGAGAGAGGGGGGTTTGGGGACTACCCAAGCCTCTGTAGCTAGAGGAACACAAGTGCACTTGCACTATTTGTGACATATGCTTCGCAAACTGCAGAGAGTTTATGTGCCCGGGACAGGGGTCTTCCATCTTATCAATGGAGAAGGGGGTGAGTAAGGGGAAGGACTGTGTGAGGGAGTTCAGGGAAGGGGATACCATTCACCCCGGAGTTTGACTCCCATGCCATCCTGAAACAAATGGCACTAGCATCCTCCTTCAATGGATAGAGCAAGGAGTATATGGCTGACTTCAGGTTGAACAGTATTAAATGTTACCCTCCCATCTTAAATGGAGGCTAATGGCATTCCTCCAGGGAGCACGACTGCCTGGGGTATTGAGGTAGAGTCTGCAGTGTCAGATAAGAAATTTTGTTCAGACCAGAAATGTTGAAAAAGCAGAAGTGGTGAGTTTTAGATGCAGAGTTTTAAGGGGGTGGGGCTGACTCATCTAGAAATGAGGAAGTCAGAAAACAAAATAACAAGCAGTGAATGATCCATGCTGGGAGAGGCCTAACTTTCTGCATGGAGTCAACTAGGTTTTTTTGGACACTTCCCCACCCCCACCTCCTTATCCTTATCTTGTAACGATCCTGTTCAATTTCTAATCAATCCAGAAAAATTATGGTTCTCTGTAGATCTTATTTCCTGACTCTTACATATGACATTAACTTCTGAAACTATAGTCCTAAGGGGTTCCCATTGCTGTCCCCTGGCAACTGTGCTCCCTGGAAAATAGGTTCTTCAAACTCTTAACTACATACTGGTTCCTCAGTGTACCCCAGGTTCCCAGTTTTTGTGAGCTGTCACGTATTCTGAGATTGAATATGGTCAGTCAACTCTCATTAGTTGATTTTTGTTACAGTAAGCAATGGCTATTCCCCATTTCTCTAAATGATGCCACAAAACTCCATGCTTCACCTATTTGATCATTGGTGTTACTCTTACCTTCCTCTGTCATCAGCTCCATATGTAGCATGAATAGATTATGGTGCACAGCTACCCAGTGCTAAAATCTGAATTTCTTTCATGGCTGTGAAGTAACGGAGGGAAATTTAAAGTCACCCGAAAAGCAAGGATATTATATGTATATGAGTATCACCTTAAGTTACTAATGCAGCTGCCTGAGATGCTGATGCATTCTGACTGGAGTATTTTGATACCAAAATCTTTGATCATCATGAACTGAAGTTTTCCCTTTATGTACATTTCAGCTACTCTAACTTTCTCTGACAAAGAAAACAGCATCTTCACCAGTGCATGAGCATGTTGCTTGTGGATAGACTTATCTATTCCAAAATAATTAGATAAGTTAATCAGGGTTTTTTTTTTTTTGACACAGAATCAGGTATTAAATTATAAAATCAGAAAGTGAACTGATTCATCTAGAAGGGGGAATACAGTTTGAGATTGGTATTTTGTTTTTTGTATTTGTTAATTAGTTGATGCTATATGGAGATCACTCATTGGATTATCAGCATGAGCTACAACTGCTATCCTTCCTGAGATGGATAAAGTGTGACTTTCAAGCTGAAAATAATTCTTAGATGTGAGACTATGTCTGCTTGCAGAAGTGGGAACTAATCTATATTAGTTTTACAGTGAACATCAGAGAGTAAGCAGAACTACATTCATACTCATCTGCAAATAGAGCAACAGGCATACAGACATAGTAAGATTCTTTTGGAGTCCTGACACTACCACACCCACCATGGTGGGGTACTAATACATCATGTCCATGCCCAGGGACTGGAGAGTGCTAGCCTATTTTCTTATACAAAATGTTCTGCATTTTGAGAACTTTAATTTACAGTTCTGTTTCTCAGCTCTAGATTTTGACAACCTTTGCAATTTTGACCCAACGTATGAACCATTTGCAAATGATGATGGCAGATAGGGACTCTTCTTTGATATCATTTACATGATACAAACTACTTGTATCCCAACTATGTTAAAAAAACAGTCTGAAAGTTAACCAGTCCTGTGCAGCTTGATGTCACCTGTACCTCTGAACTCATTTCTATGGTGAGAAATGGGGCTAATATTAGACAATCTGCATGATGGCAAGGTTCATAATTTAGATGCTAACAAGATCTAAGTTGGAATGGGCATTTGAGGATGGAAGTCATTACATCAAAATCAATCTTTATAAACCCAGAAGATTTCTGAAGAAAATAAATATACCATTAACTGTGTTAAGATTCTTTTTATGAAAATTGAATGTTTTGGTTAAAAAGGTCAGTGAATCTATAGAAGATTGTTCAGCAAAGAAAAATCAAACCCAGAGGCATGTTTCCTTTTCCATTTCCTTCCATGTCTCTTCCATGTTTATTCAGCAGAACAGAAGTAACAGTTTATCAGCACATCTCTGGTGTCGTGAGTCCTCCTAGCAGCATCAACCTGCTCTTACCTTTGTGGAACATGGCTCTTCAGGCATGGCGCTCCTCTTGCCATATTGAAGTCTCAGTAGCCTCTGATTACAGAGATGTGGCCTACCTAGAGAAGATAGGCCCTATCATTATTCCTTCATGGTTTAGAGGTTCCTAAGGCAACTGCTCTCCCAGCACAACTATAGCTATTTAAAAAATGCAGGACAAAGATGTTATGCAGTGATGTAACCACTGAAAAATTGCCAATATTAGTTTACATAATTGAACTCATTTTTATCTCAACCCTTGGCAGTCAGTGGCTGGTGGTGGATTTCTATGATTTCAACCCAGTGAGACCTACATCATGAGTTCCAGAGTTTCAGGAGAACGAGAATGGCATAGTGAGTCTATGTCTTAGCAAACACACACACACACACACACACACATGCATGCACAAACACACACACAGAGATTCACACATACACACATGCACATGTACTCACACACACGCATGCACATGCACTTACAGACACACATTGACACACACATACACACATACACACACACACACAGACACACACCAAAAATCATTGACCACACGCCTCTAAGGAGTTCAAATGAACTCTTTCGTTCATCAGCTAGATTTGTGTCTTATCTTTTTTTTCTGTCACTGGTGTCTTATCTTGGGTGAGTAGCATTTTTCGTGTTTACCAATAGTTTGTACATCCAACATTTCCTGAGTGTCCCAAAGGTCAGGATGCCAATGGGCCATGAGTGTGATGTGGTTGAAGGAAAAACAAGAAGATCTCTGAGGGAAAAAATACTAAATGGTTCTGATTCCCCTCAGGTGAAGGTGGTGGCTCAGAATGACACCAGGTTTCTTTCATGTTAAGTCCATAGTGCTTGAGCTTATGCAGACAGATGTAGATGCATACAGTGGAAACTGTCTGCATGAAGAGACCACAGTCAGATTTGGAATTGCAGTGCCCACACAAGGCAAGAGAGTGTGTAGGAGGGTAAGTTTAAGATATGCATGAAAGTCAGCAGATTCTGTGCCAGAAACGAAAACCAAAACTAAGGAACTAATGTAGACAGAAACCACATAGTCTGGTGCTAAACCCGGAATAGAACAGGAGATAAAAGGGCCAGATCCCCACACGATCAGGTCCCCTTTCCCAGTGGCTGATAGTACTACATCCAGATGACACAAAGAAGAAATCACACTGTTTACACCATATGCTGTGTGTCTGTCCATTTCGCAAGAAGACAAATTCTGCATCTGGAAGATGACATGACCCCCATTTTTACAACCCTGCTGTATCTTGGTGATATGTGAATGTTGGGAAGGAGAAATATTTTCTGAAAAGGAAAGCCACTTTACAACTCTGCCTTAGCTGATGAGGGTGTCTCAGCAGCTCAGTATCTTATTTGTACATAGACATTGACCTACTCAGACTTTAGTGCAAACATTCACAGCTAACTCTCTTGCAGTACTGATTCTGGACCCCAGGAACCATGTGTTGGTAGGTGAGTGTCTTCCCAGGTGTTATACATTGTACATACTCAGTGAGAAATTGTTTCTTCTGTTACTGGGGATGCAAAAGGAGTCTTGAGTCAAGAAGCTGTGACATTTCAGCAATGGAAGCTCTTTTGTCTGTGATAAGTCCACCTTGTGTCCAGTTGACACACAAAGCCAGCCAGTACACTAGGTACCTTGACTGCTGTATCATGGGCCACAGTGTTCATGCTCTATGAATGGTGGATTCCATACTTGTGAGTCTGATGCTCCCTTATTTTTACTTTTGAATAGAAGATGCTGCATGCTTGAATGAGTTCTGATTGTAATAGGTATGTTCAAACTATTATCTTATCTTCCAACGGTGAAACTTCTGATCCATTCTCCTGACATCATTTGTAAATATGTTCACATACACAAACAATTAACACTGGCCTGATAACACTTTGACCAGCCACATATTCTCATTGGGGCCTCAAAATCCAGGAGCCTGGATGATGTCATAGAAACGAAGACTGAAATGTCCTCAACTACACACTCCGGCCCGTGTTTTTCACCTTTAGAACTCAGAAACAGAGCTATGCTAAATATTATACTTTTTGCTCAGAAATGACTTACATGCCCAGGAAAATTTTTTGACACTATATGAATGTTAAGATCTCCCTTTTCTTTCTGCAAAGCATGGCATTAAATTTCTTTTCTAGTGAACATTGGCCTTTAGATTAAGTTTCTTCATTTTTTTTCTCAGCAAATATCTTTGTAAATAAGAAAGCTTCTGAGATTTGCAATAATTTTACTTGGAAAATTTTATCCAGAATTTTATTCTGATGTAAAATCACACCTTGTTATTGAGGTGTGTTTTTTGAATGAAACAGTATGATAGATCTAGTTTCACATTAATTCTATTAGCCTGTGTGTGTTTATTGGAAAACTGAGTCCATTGATGTTGAGAAATGTTAATGACCAATGATAGCTAAGCGTGTGTGTGTGTGTGTGTGTGTGTGTGTGTGTGTGTGTGTGTTTGTGTTGTCCTTTTGGTTTTGTTCTTGTGGATACTTATTTTCTTTGTTTTATTTGGTACAGTTAGCCTACTTGAGTTGGAATTTTCCATCTAGTATTTTCTGTATGAAGAAATTTGCAAAGATACATTGCTTAAATTTGGTTTTGTCATGGAATATATTGTTTTCTCCATCTAACATTATCAAAAGATTTGCTGGGTAGAGTAGTCCTGTCTGATATCTCTGGTCTCTCTGAGTGTGCGAGATATCTGTCCCAGCCATTCGGGCTTTTATTTCCTATATTGCCTTTCTAGGTTACTTAGCCATTTTCCCTTACAGATTTCAATAATCTTTCTCTGCTCTCTATATTTGGTGATTTGATTATTATTATGTGGAGGGTGGATTTTCTTTTCTAGTTCAATCTAATTGGGGTTCTGTTAGCCCCTTCTATTCTTATACGCATCCCATTCTTTAGGGTGGGGAAATTTTCTTTTACAATATGTTGAAAAATATTTCCTGGGCTGTGGTTCTGGAAGTGTTCTTCTATTCCTACTTTCTTAAATGTGTTCTTCTCATAGTGCTCCAGATTTCATATGTGTTCTGTGTCAGGAAGTGCTCAGATTTTGCATTTTCTTTGACCAATGAACCCATTTCTCCCATCGTAACTTTTATGTCTGAGATTCTCTCTTCCACCTTGTATTTGGTTGGTGATGCTTGCCTCTGTGGTTCCTGTTTCTCTTCCCTAGGTTTTGCAACTCTAGGACTCCATCAGTTTGTGCTTTCCTTTAGGAATGTACTGTTACCTTCTTAATGACCCCTATCATCTTTATAAACTAGGATTTAAGTTCATTTTCCTGACTTTAACACAAGCTTCAGCAGGGTTAGGTTATTCAGGGCTTGCTGGAGGATAGCTGGGCTCTCTCTGGTGATGCCATATTGCTCTAGGATTGTTGGCTTTGTTCTTGCACCGGGCATCAGACATATTGTTATCTCTAGTGTTGATTAGATCTCCCTCAACCTAACAACCCTCATTGGGAGGGAGACAAAGTCTTAGGCCTGCCAGGGAAGTTCATGGAACAGCACATTGTTCTTCCCTGGGATTCTCAGAGGCTGGATTTCCCAAATGCACAGGCATCCCAAGGACATGTTGATATCTCTCTGGGATGATAAGAGCCAGTCAGCATAGTTCAGGTGGGAAAAGTGGACAAATACAGTACTAAACTGAATAATAAATCCAAAGGTTCCTACATTCTCATGCCCAGAAACTAAAGTTAAAACTCAGGAACAAGAAAGTACTTAAGTTAATAATCTTGGAGGAGGACCTAAGTCTTGTGGTCTCAACATATTAATGACATCTGGATGATGCCAGCATGTAGACAAAGGCATCAGCATCACAGAAACAAGAAAAAAGAGAGGAGAGACTTGGTAAAATATTGGTCCCTCGTTACAGTGGATCAGGACAATATGGCACGGTGAAGGAGACCACTGTGGCATAGCCAGCAATGATGTGAGACAAACCTTCAGAAACATGTGACCTGAGTCTATAAAGCCCCTTGGCATTACATCCTCCAATTGAAAGAGCATCGATGACTCTTGTCTTAGAACACAGTCCTGGATTTGACCCACAGGACATTTCCATAACCTGCATCTATATTTGTTTCTACTTTAAAGCAAAATGCTCTTACTTTTGAATGCACTCTGGCTTAGAAAACACCATGATGATGGAAAATCTTTGAGAAATTAAACAACAAAAAAGTTCTCTAAAATCACTTCAGAGTCCTGAGTGATGACCCAATCCTCTGTACTGAGGAAAATACAGAAGTTTCTCCTCCTGTAATAGCTGTGATGTTGAAAACCCATGACAGGAAGGACCTGCCCATAAGATGACATCCACATATTGCCTGATGTTACAGAAAATTTGCCAGACTGGCCCAGGACAACAGCTACGGACACTACTTGGACTCACCATGATGGTCATGCTCACAGGGCTGTTATACCTTGGTGAGATATGAACAGGGGGAAGTGACATTTATGTGTATAAGGGAACCTACTCAACAGCCAGGATTAATTTCACGTGGACACCCTAGGGGATCCCCTCTGTCTTTAAATGTGGAAAAGGTCTGACAGAAAGTTTTCTTCCAGGTTTTATTGTGGAACACGGAATGGCAGGACAGGCAGGTGAGTGTCTCCATACCTTCCCAGGTTTGTTTCTTCACTCTGATGAGAATAACTCTATTTTCCTCTAGTGAGCCAATTCCTCACAATGGTAGTCAGTAAAAAGCATTTATGCTCTAATGTCTCGGTCCAGGGGAGGTTTCTGTGCTATGATCTGGTGTCTGAACAAAGATGTTCTGGGACTCAGCCTTTGATTTCTTCACAGGACACCTCCCAAAGCCCATCATCTGGGCTGAGCCAGGCTCCATGATTGCTTTCTATACACCTGTGATTATCTGGTGTGAGGGTTCCTGGGAGGCCCAGGAGTATCATCTGTATAAAGAGGAAAATGGATATCCTTGGGACACTCAAATCCCTCTGGAAACCAGGAATAAGGCCAAGTTTAACATTCAACAAATGACAACCGACTATGCAGGCATCTATACGTGTTATTATAGGACCTCTGTTGCACGTTCAGAGCACAGTAATGCCCTGGAGCTGGTGGTGACAGGTGAGTGGACGCTCTGGGAACCATGTATGTGCTTTCTCCTGAGAAGGAGGTCTGTTCTCCGGGAGCTCTTCCCTCAGAGTCCAGTCCTAGAAGGTAATTGTAGTAACTCTTGTTCATTTCACATCCTGCCCCTTGTATCCTAGGAGCGCATGAAAAGCCCAGCCTGTCAGTCTGGCCCAGCACTAATGTGACTTCTGGAGTTTCCATAGCCTTTACCTGTAGTTCATGCATAGGATTTGGCAGATTCATTCTGATCCAGGAAGGAAAACACCAACTCTCATGGACCCTGGACTCACAGCTTCAGGCCTATCCGCCATCCCATGCTACTTTTGTTCAGGATGCTGTTACTCCCAACCACAATGGAACATTCAGATGCTATGGCTTTTTTAGGAATGCACCACATGTGTGGTCAAAATCAAGTGACCCCCTTGACCTCATGGTCTCAGGTAAGCACCTCCCTCACATAATCATTTAGTGTTTGGGGCTACTTGGGTCCTTTTCCTAAGATGATCTCTGCCCTAGAATAAGAGGGAGGAAGCTGTCAGGTTAAAAATACTGTTCAGTTTAAAAGTCATTCACCCTTCAATATTGGATTTGTAGTCAGAATCCCCTGATACAAAAGCCTCTTCCTTGTGTCATTGTAATTTAGCAGAGGCAGTTGACCAGCTCACACAACTGACAAAATGATCAGATGATGTCACTGTACTAGTCAGAATCCTGTTTTGTTGCAAAACACCATGATATAAATAAAGCAACTTGGTGAGAAAAGGATTTATTCCATATAATTTTGTGTGGAGCATCATGAAGGTAATTAGATGTAGATGTGTGAGCAAGAATTGAGGTAGATATCTTGAAGGAGCAGTGCTCACAACTTTACTTTCAATTGATTGCAGAATTGCTTTCTTACACCATCAAGGTCTAATGAGTTAGGATTAGAATAAATCAAGGTGGTCTGAGCTCTCATAAATCTATCAATCAGGAAAATCTTTCCCCAGACACAGATGCATTTTCCTCTATTGCAGCTGCCTCTTTCCAGATTTCTCTAGCTTGTATCAAATTAACAAATTCTAATGAGAATCATCTTCAGTGGCAGACAGATACTGTACATTTCCTTTTTTTTTATTTCTTAAAAGCATGTGCCTAGACTAATGGTAAAGACTGCACACCAGGGGCTTTTCGTACCTGCTTTGCAGATTCATTGTGTCAGTTCTGAGTCCCTCAGGGTCTCCATGCCCTCCCCATATATCCAATGATAAGGATTTGTATAGGATTGAATGGCCGAACTGTGATCTTCACAAAGATCCAATAACCCAGAGTGAAAAAAAATCTTGTCTACAAAGGGGGCATATCCTTTTGTAATTAGTGTCCAGATTGAGATAGAAAGAAACAGGACATAGTAAAATGTTGTGAACTCTAATGTTCATTTCTCCTTCAACCTCTAGCAGAAACAAAGGACCCGTCCCCTACGCCCACTGAAGATGGTAAGTGAGGCCCTCCTGGCAGTGAGTATAACAAGAAATGAGATCACTATGAATTTGTGAATCCTCCTCTGAATTTGAGAAAGTGAGAGATCTGGACTTATTTCCAAATGAGATGATGTGTTCCTTACACAGCTCAGGAAAAATATCTCTGTATACCTAAATTTCAGAACCCGCTTTACAAGAAGTTCTGAGCGCTTGGGTTCCTGAAATTTCTGATAAAGTTTCTTCCTCAGCTCCAGCTCCTTAGACAAATTTTACTAAATAATAATGGAAGATAAAAATGTTGCTTAGATATTCAGCAATGGGGAAAAACCACATTCTCTGAGTCCCTTACATAATTTCTGCTCCTGTACAGGAACGTCTGGGCTCACACCTTCAGTTACTTCCTGTGCTTCCCGTGGGTGTGACATCCCAGGTGAGGAAGGAGTCCCTTCCATGGAATCCCATTACTGAAATGACTACCACCCCCTTTGCCACCAGGAAGGTGACACGAGACACTGAGTGGACTCAGAGCCGAGGCTAGACCATCACCTGCTTTCATGCTCAAAGTGTCGTGAGAAGGCTAGAAATCAAACACTGAGTTTGACTTATTTTTATGTATTATTATCATCATCATTATCATTATTATTTTAATTTTTTACATATTTTTTATGCTTTGACATTCATTCTAAATGACTTGGGCATATTGAACTTGTCTCCGTGAGCCTTAATATTCTAACCTACAGCTCACTGGGAAAAACATACAATTCCAGGTTGAGTGATTGTGATATTGTGGGTCATGCATTGGCTGGGAACATCATAGGTGCTCGGGTAAGGAAGATCCTTCTCTCATGCCTGACGTCACTTCCGCCTAAGAACTGGAAACACACTGGAAGGTTTTGACTGGAGTCCTGGCAGTGTTCCTCTTCCTGCTTTTCTTCCTCCTGCTCTGTCTCATCCTCATCCGACACCAACGTTGGTACAAAAAGAAGGGAGAGGACGCGGCTGGAGCCGAGGGAAATGGAATCAGGGTGAGAATAAAAAGTGGTGAACATGAGGTGGAAGCTTCCAGACTCTCCCACGTTCTGGGGTAGCCTTGGAAACGTGTGGTGTGATTAAAATCCTAAAGGAACTCTCTGGCTGAAAGAGATGCCAGATGGAGTCGGGAGCAGCATCACTCCTGGCCATTCTCCTTCCTCACAGGCTTCACTCCTGGTCATTCCCCTGCCTCACATGCTTCATTCCTGATCATCCCCCTCCCTTACATGCTTCAGTCCTGGTCATCCCCCTGCCTTGCACACTTCAGTCCTTTTATTTCCCTTCATTCATCTTATTGTCTCTTGCCACAGACCCTACCCGATGAGGACATGCAGGGGATCGTGTATGCCCAGGTGAAACCCTCCAGGCTTCGGAAGGTAGGGTTACATTCTTTCCAAACTTTTCCCTCAGGTTTATCGCAAGACACGCCCACGGCACTGCCACGCCCCATAAGTCACTAACACTAGACATACACCTTCCAACCCTGTCCTACTCCAGGATATGACATCAAAGGCATGACCAACCCAAGACTCATCCACATCTGAGACACGTCCACACCAGAGACATGCTCACAACTGAGCCACATCCCATAAGTTACTAACACTAAACACACACCTTCTTCCAACCCAATCCCACTCCAGGACACAACATCCAAAGAGACCCAGGCTGTCATCTACGCCCAGCTGTACAGCCGGACACAGGAAGAGAACCACAGCTGAGACCAGCAGGCAGCCATTCTGGGAAGAAGGCCCACACCCCACAACCCACAAATGAGAATGAGGGATTTTCTGTGAAGGCATTTGTTCCCAGTGGACTCGGTTTGACAGATGTCAGCCATCATGATTCCCTCAGGTGTCATCAGAAGCTTCTCAGAATTATGGGAATGTGTTTATTATCTTTTCAGAGGCAACAAATGTCCACACGTTTTTTAAATAAAGCCAAACCCTTCTCAATAAATGCCACACCAGCTCCAGTGGAGTCTGTGTGACATGGCAGAAGTCATGTTGTCAAGCCAGAGCTGTGTGTGTTCCTCAGAACTTAGCCTGAGGAGGTCCCTGGCATCCTGCTTCTGCAAGCTGTTCTAGAGCATTGGACAAATTCTGTGGATTTAGGTGCTGCACCTTGTCTTTCTGTGTTTAGAGTTAAGTGGGAGGAAAATAAGACATTTGGAGATGTAATGAATCAGTTACAACAGGAAGAGTTGTTTTTGAAAAATCCAGACATAGTGGATGGTGAAATGATCTAAGTTCAACAGCTGGTAGGGAAAGGCCAGGATGGTGTGTCAGAAGTTAAGGAAGATAGTCTGAGAATTCCAACAACTATAATGTACAGTAGGAAGCTTTACTTACTCAGAGGAAGCATTACTTACTCCAGTGAATAGGGAAACTCCACAGAGGCTCAGGACAACAGCCCCTCCAATGCCACATACAGGAGTTCACACAGTGTTCCTAACTGTCCTGACTGCCCATAAATATTAATGAAATTTACAAGCTAATGCAAATTTGCTTAGACTGCAGCTTGGCAGAATTCTAAAAACAGAGCAGCCTCAAATCTGGCATGATTAACCACTGTCTGGGTGAAGAAAGTTTCCCCTCCCCTCCAAAACACTTCCTGCTGTTTCCTTTTTAGTTTCAAGTTAACTTGTAAACATGTAACCTGGCATGAAGCCGAAAAGTATTTCTGAAATCATGTGTCTATATCTGAGATGTTTGCAGAAGAAAAACTGCAGCAGATTCAAGCTGCTTTTTGGTGTGTTGTGTCTGTCACTCCCTACCTACCTGAGTACCGGGACCCTGCTTCTCCCACAGGATGAGACCGGACTGGGTCTGCCCATGGCAAGAGAGCATGTCTGTCCAAGCCTGGAAAACAGTTAAAGAGGCCCTTTTGTCATGGAAGATCTCAGAGTATATTCAGGAAGTACATCTTGCTGACAACTATTTACAAGGAGGGCTACAGAGGAATGACTGGCATGCCCTTGTTACAGACAGAATGAGACAGAAAGGGACAGAACCAACATGCATGGGCCTCCACGAGTCTTGATAGTTGATGTGGGTGTAAATCTTCTTCATATAATAATGTACATATTTTTATATTCCAAATATTTTTATATTTGAGGAATGTCCTTCTTGTTAATGTTAATGACTCCATGATAATCAAAGCTAGCAGGAGTACAGAGGCAAGGGATGGCTAATTTCTCAGCAAATGGTAAAGCCTGGGACCTTCTGGACAGCCATTTAGGCTATGGAAATTTCTTTAAAAATAGAACTTGGAAAATAGAAAATTTCTCAACTATGTGAAAACATAAGTATGCAATGTGAATTGTATAAGAGGCTTCGTGAAACTAAAGTAACAGAAGCAGCTGAAAAGTGTGCCAAATTATTGGAATCATAGTAAGAAAAGAAATAAAGAGATTTAGGTATTTTTTCTTAAAAAGGCAGTCAAACTACTATGTTCAGAATCAGCATGGAAGAGTTCAAGGTTAGGCCCAGGTTTTGTAGAAGTAATTTCTAGAAAAGGCAACCACAGTTTGCTTATCCTTTGTGCTTGACAGAGGAGAGCAGATCTCTAAATTATTTTGCAAACTTAAAGTGAAACATGTGAGTATTGTCTCTTAAAAAGCAAGGGACTAGGTTCACAGGATGCTGATTTATATTACAAACAAAATGAGGGCAGGAGCAATTAATTGGATTTATATGTAAAAAAAGAGATTGGGCTTATGAGCTGTAAGAGAAAAAGTATCAAGAGAAAGTTTTCAGAATAGCAAGAGAGAATTGCTTGGAGAACTCTCACAGGTAGCATATAAAGTGAAAGAGAGCTGCCTGGAGATTGTCAGAAAAAAAAATCTGATCAGAGAGAAAGACAATAGAAGAAAAAGAAAGCAGCTGGTAAAGCTTTTTTGAGCAGAATATAGGCCACCAGCTTTCACCCACAATTCTAGCATTTTGTTTTTCTACTATCAGACTTAAACTCCAGGTTAAGTCTGTTCCTTGACAACTGATTTATGATTCATGGAGTGTCACTGACTTCCTGAAACTGAATATAAGCTACAGAGTAAAATGTGGAGGAAGTGATCAAATGGACCCCCAGACAGTTCCTGTCATCCCAAGGCTTTTCAAAGAGCAAAATCCAGAGAATCTGGGAGGCAGAAATGTAACTGCTGTCTTAAGTCACCTTTTTCTTTAGAGCTGACCCCGACAAAGAAAGGACACACTAAAAACTTTGTGAGACTAAGTTTAAGACACACTATCAAGGAACTAGTATACTGAATAGGTCTCAATTTCTGTATTAACACCTGGAAGGAGCTTGGGCCTGACTATGACTTTTGCATAAATCCTCAGCATAATGTGTGGTTGCTTTGGATAATGCTCCTAGATGAAGAGATTAACCTGGCCTCTTCTACTGGTCCATGTGCAGGTATACAATAGTTCGATATTAGACTTTCCCAGACTGATAGGTCCTTATTGCACACTGTGGAGTCTATCAGGTACCTAAACATTGCCAATCTTGAAATCATTCTTTCAGTCAATCTCTATGTTAGCCAATATATAGATGGACAAATTCCAAGGTAAGTGCCATTATTCAATCTACCCTGTAATTTTGTAGATGATGAATGGGGTTCTAGACCTACAACACATTGGTAGGATATTTGGATGGCATGTACATTGCCCTAGAATCAATCCTACAGACACATACACATAAATATACACATACACATACAAATACACATATATGCAAACCGTGCCTGAACCCAGAGCTGCCATACTATGTTTATATATATATATATATATAATATATATATATATATATATATGTGTGTGTGTGTGTGTGTGTGTGTGTGTGTGTGTGTGTGTGTTTACAAAAATAGAAATAAAGATAAAGAGCTTGGATGAACTGATCAGATAAAGGGATGATTCTGTTGTAACAACACATCCAGGCCACAGGGATCCATGAAGACCTAGAAAAGGGCAAAATAAGCCATGGGAGTTCTTATCCCACGACCATAAATAATAGGCATACACATCCCTCCAAAAGAAAGAGGGCTCTTCAGCCGGTCGTGATTGTCAAAGGTAATGGCAAAACAAAAAATATTGTGTAGGGCATAAATATTCCCAAGATAGACCAAGAGACTCAACGGGAGGATATTCTATGTACTTATTCCTTAACAATCAGCTCTGTAATCCCTGTCTGAATCCAGAGCTGTCATACATTTTTTTTCTCAAGGCTCATGAGGGTGACAAGGCCATGCTGGGAGGGATAACAGTCTCTTTCACAAAATTTAGTCCAAAATTTCACAAGGTTATCTGATGGGCAAGAGGCAGACGGGATAAAAAAAAAGGGCTAGAGAATATGCAGTCCAAAAAAAATAAAAGGCAGAAAGGACCATTCCACAATTGGTGGGCTCCTTGAGAGTACCTTAGCAGTAGAAGCTTTTCTTCTTCTTAAGGTTCTTGTGGTTCTCTGAGGTGTCATTGTTCTCATTCTATAATCTCTGCAGGTGAGAAATTTCTTGCTTATGACCAAACTTCAGCTTCACATAGAAAGAATATGTCCTGTGGTAGGACATGTCCATAGTAGTGTAGACTTCCATGGACACTGACCTAAACCTTCAGATCAACACAGGGTGGTCCTCAAAGAACACTTACTGTGGATTGTAATATCCTGGATTCTGTATACTGTCAAATAGTGGCGATGAAAAACATTTTATTCTGACACTAGGCAGACAAAGGCTATGTATCCAACTTGAGGATTCTTGGATTGCATGAGGTCACACAGTAGGATTGGGAATGCAGCCTATCCCACTATGTTCTCAGGAGCAAAGTCAGTCAGATATTGCTAGTTATTGTGGGGATTAGAACCATTAAAAATGTGACTTTATAAACTCCTAAGAGTTTCCAAACTGTACCAAGGTACACACTTTCTTGGAGAATCACTTATGGATATGATTCTGGGCATAGTGACATGGCTGAGGTGCAGCCACTTAAAGCAAAACACTTGGAAAATACAAGATGAGCATGACATTGCAGACCCAAGAAAGACACCATGAGATTTGAAACAATAAATAGCTATAGTTCAATAATCCATCAGTGATAAATGTCAGGAAAACTTGCAGGTCTTTTCCTTTACTGTGCATCTGGTGTATGATCAGATTCTCCATTTACTTTTCCTGCTTCTTGAGAACAATAGTTGGAGGGAGGAGGTTTGGGGACTACCCAAGCCTCTGTAGCTAAAGGAACACATGTGCACTTGCACTATTTGTGACATATGCTTCACAAACTGCAGAGAGTTGATGTGCCCGGGTCAGGGGTCTTCCATTTTATCAATGGAGAAGGGGGTGAGTAAGGGGAAGGACTGTGTGAGGGAGTTCAGGGAAGGGGATGCCATTCACACCGGAGTTGGACTCCCATGCCATCCTGAAACAAATGGCACTAACATCCTACTTCAATGGATAGAGCAAGGAGTGTATGGCTGGCTTCAGGTTGAAGAGTATTAAATGTCACCCTCCCATCTTAAATGGAGGCTAATGGCATTCCTCCAGGGAGCACGAGTGCCTGGGGCATTGAGGTAGAATCTGCAGTGTCAGGTAAGAAACTTTGTCCAGAAGAGAAATGTTGAAAAAGCAGAAGTGGTGAGTTTTAGATGCAGAGTTTTAAGGGGGTGGGGCTGACTCATCTAGAAATGAGGAAGTCAGAAAACAAAATATCAAGCAGTGAATGATCCATGCTGGGAGAGGCCTAACTTCCTTCACTGGCTCAACTAGGTCTTGTGGATAATTCTCCCAACCTCTTTCTCCGGGGACCTTCTGTCTTGTTTTGGTCCTATTTTCTCTCTAATCAATCCAGTTAAAATATTGTCCTCTGTAGGCCTTATTCCCCAACTCTTACTTCTGACAATAACATCTAAAACTTTTGTGCTAAGGTGTTCTCATTGCTGTCCCCTGGCAGCTGTGCTCCCTGGAAAGGAGGCTCTTCAAACACTTAACAACATACCGGTTTCTCAGTGTACACCAGGTTTCCAGTTTTTGTTTGCTGTCACCTATTCTGCAGTTGAATATGGTGAGTCAGCTCTCACTGAGTGATTTTTGTTCCTGTAAAAAAAGGCTCATTCCCAGTTCTCTAAACGATGCCATAAAACTCCATGCTTCCAGTGTGTGGGCCTTATTCTTATGTTGCTCTCTCATCAGCTCCATATCTAGAATGGATAGATGATTGTTCACAGCTACCCAGAAATATTTCTATACGTATACTTGACCCACTATTCATGTGCTGAAATCTGAATTTTCTGAGTGGCTGTGTAGAAAGGAGTGGAATTTAAGGTCACCCTTAAAGCAAGAATATTATATATATATATATATATATATATATATATATATATATATATATATATATATATATATATGTATGTATGTATGTATTACCTTCCTAAGTATCTAATACAGCTGCCTGAGATCCTGATGCATTCTTACTGGACAATGTTGGTACCCAGATCATTGACCTCCATTAAGTGAACTTTTCCCTTTCTGTACCTTTCAGCTACTCTAACATTCTGTGACACAGCAAACAGCATCTTCACCAGTGAATGAGCATGTTCTTTGTGGCTGTACTTATCTCTTCCAAAATAATTACCTAAGTTAATCAGGAGTTTTTGTATTGACACAGAATCAGGTATTAAATTATAAAATCAGAAGGTAAACTCATACATATAGAAGGGGAAATACAGCTTGAGATTGGTATTTTGTTGTAGTTGTTGGTAATTAGTTGATGTTAGATAGAGATCACACCTTGGATTAACATCGTGAGCTACAACTGATATCCTTCCAGGGATGGATAAAGTGTGACTTTCAAGCTGAAACCAATACTTAGATGAGAGAATATGTCTGCTTGCAGAAGTGGGAACTGATCAATTTTAGTTTTGCAGTGAACATCAGAGAGTAAGCAGAGCTATCTAAGTACCCATCTGTGAGTGGAACACTGGACATACACACATACTAAGACTCTTTTGCAGTCCTGCCACTACCACACCCTCCATGGTGGAGTAGGAATACTTCATGTCCATATCCAGGGACTGGACAGTGTTAGTCTCATCGCTTAAACACAGAATCTTATGCATTTTGTGAAATTTAATTTGCAGTTCTAAAGTTCTGCTCTAGATTTTGACAACCTTTGGAATTTTGCAAATGATGATGACAGACAGGGACTCTTCTGTGATATCATTTACATGATACAAACTACTTGTATCCCAACTATTATATAAAACAGTCTGAAAGTTAATCAGTCCTGTACAGCTTAACGTCACAAGTACATCTGAACCCACATCTATGGTGAGAAATGATGCTAATATTAGACAATCAGAATGATGCCACGGCTCATAATTTAGATGCCAAAGTATGTAATTTGGAATGGACATTTGAGAATGAAAGTCATTACACCTGAATCAATCTCTATAAAACCCAGAAGAATTCTGAAGAAAAAGAAAATAGGGAGTACAAACCATTAAGAACAAAAGTTCTTTTTTATGAAAATTGTGTGCGTTGGTTAAAAAGATCAATGCATCTATAGGAGATTGTTCAGCAAGGTGAAACCAAATCCAGAGCCATGTTTTCTTTCCAATCTCCTTTCCATGTCTCTTCCATGCTTATCAAGGAGAACTGAAGAATCAGTTTCTCAGCACGTCTCCTGTGTTGTGAGTCCCCCTAGCAGCATTTACCTGATCATCCCTTTATGGAACATGGCTCTTCAGGCATGCTATTACTCTTGCCATATTGAAGTCTCAGTAGCTCTGAATACAGAGGTGTGACCTACCTACAGAAGATAGTTCCCATCATTATTCCTTCATGGTTTAGAGGTTCCAAATGCAACTATTCTCCCAGCATAACTATAGCCATTTAAAAGATGCAGGACAAAGATTTTATACAGTGATGTAACCATTGAAAAATAGGGAATAATAATTTACACATTGGAATATATATTTATCTCAATCCTTGGCAATCAGTGGCTTGTTGTTGGATCTCTATTTGAATCCAGTCAGACCAACATAGTGAGTTACAGGAGATCAAGGATGACAGAGTGAGTCTCTGTCTCAAAACACACACACACACACACACACACACACACACACAATCATTGACCACACACGTCTAATGAGAACAAATGTAACTCATTGGTTCATCAGCTAGATTTGTGTGGAGACCTACTTTTGTTTCTGTCATTGTTGTCTCATCTTAGGTGAGTAGGCATTGTTCACGTATACCAAGAGTTTGTATGTCCAACATTCCCTGAGCGTTTCAAGGGTCGGGATGCCAGTGGGTCATGAGTGTGATCTGGTTAAAGGAAAACCAAGAAGAAGCTGTCTGAGAAAAAGTCTAAATGATTCTTATCCCCCTCAGGTGAAGATGCTGGATAGGAATGACCCCAGATTTCTTTACTTTTAAGTCCAAAGTGATTGAGCGTATGCAAACATGTAGATTCACACAGTGTAAACTGTCTGCATGAAGTGACCACAGTCAGATTTGGAATTTCAATATCAACAGAAGGCAGCAGAGGATGGTCAGTTTAAGATCTGCATGAGATTCAACAGACTCTGTGTTAGAAATCAAAACCAAAATTATGGAACTAAAGGAGAAAGAAGCTGCATATTCTGTCGCCATACCCAGAATAGAACAGGGAAAACATGGTCCAGGTTCCCACAAGATCAGTTCAACTTCCCCAGTGACTGAAAGTACAACATCCAGATCTCACAAAGAAGAATGCAGACTATTTACAACATATGCTGTGTGTCTGTCCATTTGGCAAGAAGACAAATTTTGCCCAGTTGTGGCAACTGGAAGATGGCATGTCAACCATTATTATAACCCTGATGTAACTTGGTGATATGTGAAGATTGGGAAAGATAATTATTTCCTGAGAGGAAATTCGCTTTACACCCATGCCTTGGCCTATCAGGGTGTCTCAGCAGCTTTGTATCTCATTTGGACTTAGAGGCCCTACTCCGACTTTAGTGCAAACAAACATGGCCAAATCTGTTGCAGAACTGAACTGGACCCCAGAAACCCTATGCTGGCAGGTGAGTGTCTTCCCAGGTGTTGCACTTATACCTACTCAGTGAGAATCAGGGTTTTCCGTGTTGCTGGGGATACAGAAAAATTAAGTCAGGAAGTTACTATCTGAAGATGATGACTTCATACCTACCTGCTGATTTCTTTTGCAGAGCCTTTATTTAAACCCACACTCAAGGTGGTGCCAAGCAATGAGTTAACGATGGGGAACCAATGAGCCATCTTCTGTGCTCTTACATGCCACAAAACACCATATCCATAAAGAAAGAAGTCTACATCATCTGATACCAACAACCATTCTAGAAACTGAGAATAAAGATATGCACTCTACCACCTTGATTCAATTTCACAGTGTATCGAGATTTGTGTATATATGCCACTTCATGACATCAGAAGAGAAAAGTGATATCATGGTGCTGGTGGTGACAGGTGAGAAAATGCTTCTCATACTCAGTTCTTCTTGAGCAAAGGGATATATTCACAATGGACTCCCTTTGTCAAATATGAGAAGAGTGGAACAATGCTTCCCATATGAATCCCCTTAAATACCTTGCCTTCTCTTTTTGGAGTTTATCCCAAAATGTCACACTGTCAGCCTCTCCCACCTCTGTTGCGTCCTCAGAGGTAAATGTGAATCTTCAGTGTGTAACACAAGAGGTATATGACAGGTTCATTCTGACGGAAGAATATGAAAAGTTCCCTAAACTGTTTCCTCCTAAAATAAATACACTGGGGTATTCCAGATCATGTTCACAGTGGTGGGTCCTGTTACCTGCAACCAGAGGTGGATGTTCATATCCTATGGATATTCCTCGAGTATCACCCAGGTGTAGTCAGAGGCAAGTAGCAACCTCAATTTCTTGATCTCAGGTAACGTGGGCCTAGCATTTTATTTGAACTCACATAGAATCCCAGGGAAGGACACTATGTATGTTGAGTAATTGAGAGCCAAGGCTACTGAACCCAATGTCACAGGATTTGTGATTCTGCAGGACACACAGTGCAGAAATCAGAGCTGATATTTTAATAATGTAACATAATATTGCAGGGAAACATGGAGAGTTTATATGTCCTTCTGCCATTGTAGATCAGCTTTAGTGTCGTATTCTTTCTTTTTTAAGGTATATGTAACGAATTTTATAGAGAAGGAGTAAAATTCAATATTCCCTTTTTAAAAGATGTAAGTTTAACAGAAGAAGGATATCTCAGTAAAAATAAATGTATCAAGGCTATGAACAGGTGTGTTCAACTGTGACCTTCTTTGAGATACCTTTCTAACACACACCTCATGTTCATCTACATTTTCCAGAGACTACTCATAAACCTATATTCTGGGCTCATCCAGGTTCCATAATTGCTGCAGGGAGGCCTGTGACTATCTGGTGTGAGGGCAAACACAACATCCAAACATATGTGCTATAGAGAGTGGGAAGCCCAGAAACCTGGTTCAAACAGACCCAAAAGGACCACAAAAATATCCAAGTTAATCATCGAATCTGTCGCACAATGGGATGCAGAGCTATACTGATGATACATTTTGACCTTTGTTTGGTGGTGATGCTCTGTGATATCCTGGACCTGGGGGACAGCTGTAGAGTGTTCTCTGGAGTCTTTAGATCCAGATGTTACTCTCGTGTAACTACTGATCTTTGCCATATCTTTTATCACAGGTTAACTATGTGGGACAATGTTGACTATGAGAATATCATATCTCATATAGGCCTTTTCTAGGTGTCCATTGAAAAACTCACATTTTTGACCCTGAAATACACTTTTGTAAAATTAGGAGTGTGTGACCATCTCCTGTATCTCACACCAGAGATTTTACTGGTTCATTTTAAGGAATAGTGATCAGAAAATCTACAACTCCATTGGCTTACTCTATCTATAAACTGGAATGTTTCTGTCCAGGTCACAAGTTTGCCCAATAACTTCTGTCCAGGGTATGTATTCAGATCCTAGAGCTACTATACAAGTAATCCTCAGGTGTAGTCAGTAGTCAGTGATCCCTTGAAATTCTTGGTTTTAGGGGAGGGAGTCTGAAAATCTCTATGGATTATCATTGCATCTGACACAAGTTCACAGTGGAGACCATGTTGTGTGCTGTGTTTGAGGACCTGAGGTTCTTGTGCCAATTGACACAGCATGCAGATTTTAGTAAATGGGGTTGTGGGCAGAATTGCGACAATGGAACAATGGAGGTTAGGAGAATGATGAGTCACTAACTTTCTTGAAGGAATCTCACAGAAAACAATCTTGTGGGCTGTGCTAGGTCCTGTGATCCTCTCATTGAATTCTGTGAAAATTTAATGTAAGAATGCTATGAAAATCCAAATATAACTCCTGTATCAAGATGGAATTCCTGGCACTTCAAATCTGCGTGAAATACCCCATTGTGGGAAAAAGTGACTGAGAGTGTGGCAGTGAGTGGGATGTGCAAATAATAAACCCCAAAAATAAGTTATAACCAAAAGAAGAAATACCAGGGTTCTTTCATATACAAACTCCAAAGTAGCCTGGTAACAAGGCCGTGTTCAGAATTGTATGCATAGAAAACATAACACGGGACAATATCACTATTAGTGTTACAAGTCTGCTTAATGGTCATGCCACAATGACACACTGGAGCCAGGGGTGACAGGGGAGAAGAGACTTCCCCAAGCCAGAAACTTCCTTGTGGAAAGGAGTGTGCTCATGGTGGTGTCTCCTCTCCAAATATGAGAAAAGTTGGTCAATATGTAGTATACAATTCCATTTAACTGGTTTCCTTTTATATACTAAGTGTTTAGCCAACTTCACCTTATCACATAATTCCTGCTCTGTGGTGACCTCAGGAGGGCATGTGACACTTCAGAGAAAATCACAATAGGATATAACTGGCTCAGTTTTATGAAAGAAGAAGAGAATCTCACACATGTTCTTTGGTTGGTGGTGTTTCAGTCTAGGAAAGCACCCAGTGTTCACTTTAGTTGATTCTCTTAATTCTTCTGTGGAATTTCTATCCCCTGCAGGGCTACAAGCCTTCATCATATTCTTCCATGAATGACCTCTATCTCCATGCAGCCTTTGGCTCTGGATGTCCGCTGCTGAATGGAGCCTTTTAGAAGAGAATCATCCAATGCTCCTGAATGCAAGCGTATGTTTGTACCATTAATGTCATCAGGGATTGGTGCTTGCCCATGGGATGGGTCTCAAATTGGGCCAGTATTGATTGATTGTTCCCCCAATCTCTGCATAATCCCCATTCCCTGTATTTCTTTTAGACAGGATAAGCTTTGAGTGGATATTTTTGTGGGTGCGTTGGTTTCCCTGTTGGTCCATCAACGTTCCTGACTATCCATTGTAGGTGGCCTCCCCAGGGTCTATATCCTCAGTGCTGTGTGTCACAGGTAAAGATACACACATTGATTCTTGAGTGACTCCCTATCCCATGTCTCTGTCTATTCATGTAGCTGCTCCCTACATCCCAACCTCTGCCATTTGCAGATTGTCGTTCATCCTCATAGCCATGTAGGCATCACCCCCGAACAAATCACATCTTGATCTGAGCCTCCCACTCCCCTCCTGACCTTGTCTCCCAATTAGTTCCCTCCCTCCTTCAGTCCTTCAGTCTTCCAGTACCATTACATTCCCCCTTCCATGTGAGGCCAAAACATCCTTATTTATGCCTTCTTTCTTTTACAGTGTCCTTGGGACTATGGAGTGTAACATGTTCATCCTTTGTGTAATGTTTAATATCCACTTATCAATGAGTGCATACCATCTATTTGTTTTTGAGATCATGATTCCTTACTCAGGATGATATTTTCTAGTGCCACTCATTTTCCTGAGAAATTCATGCTGACCTTGTTTTTAATAAGTGAGAAGTAGTACATTGTTTAGCTATACCTGTGGTCCTAACCCATAGAAATTACTGCACTATGTAGCTAATTGTCAGAACATCATGTAATAACCATTGAAACAGCTTCAGGAGACTTGTAAAATCAGTTACATGTGGTTTAAAGCATTGTGTTACAATGTAAATTTTTGTACTTTCTGAGTGATTAATGTGTCATATGAGATATGCATTTTCATAGAAAATTTTAGCTTGCTTCTGGAACAATCTTGTGAGTCTCTTGTTAATTTTATATAAGACAGTTCCCTAGCAGGCCTCCAGGAGAAGAGTGAAAGACTGGAAGCTTTCTTAACTGCTAAATAAACATTACTCAAAGAAGAGTGTGAGGAGAATGTAGTGCAAATAATCTGATATGATATTAAAAAAACTTAAATTAAGTAAAGAGTGAAATGTATACTTACACTCAAATATAATGATATCAGTGCAAATTTTTATGATTTCATTCCAGATGCCCTATAAATTGCTAAACATCTCTATGATACTTCATAATTCTTATCTTCAAAAAAGTGAAATATACCTATAAAGCAAGGGATTCAAATTTGGATAATATAATTTCTGAATTTATAAAATGTAACTGATTGTTTCTACTCTCAAATCCATCCATCCTCACCAAAAGTAAATCTCCCTCTCAAGCACTTGTTCTTTGTGATTAATTGGGTTTGGATCATAATTAAAATACACATATCTCAAGCTAACATGAAGGCTTACTGTCTAAAGTCAAGTACACCCTTAAATATCTATTAGAGACCTGATTACTGAGTAAATCCAATCAGGGAAGCCAACTAGTTTTAAAAATTTTGAAAACTCTGCAGTTTTCATGCTATGCTCGAAGCTATGGGTATCCCGTGTTCATAATACTCTAGGATATCATCTCTACCTCATGAGGTGTTTCATTCTCATCTAGTAAATAAATTCCCCTTGTCTGTCAATGATTACTCTCAAAGTTGTAACCACATGACAACTAACACACACATAATTTACACTAAATATTCCTTCTCTATTTCCTTCATGAGACAAATGCTGGATCATATCTTGGAATAATTTGTGCAATATCATCTCACAATTCCCATTTGCCTCCATGTTTCTATAAAGTAGAAAATATTTATAGCTTGCTCTACTTTCTCTGACATTATAACAGCAGAATGCTCATTTATTCCTTAAATGGTAAGTGATCAGAGACAAAGAATGTGGAACCGAAGACTGAGTACAAAAAATCAACAAAATTCAGAACCTGAGTTAGAAATGAGAGAAAGGGACAATGGCATTGAGAAAAACAGATGTGCAAATGCTTCACCCTTAGGAGGAGTATCTCTGCAAGCATGTTGGTAGTCATGAATGAACATCTGTGTCTTTTGTAGAAAGAAGGTAAAGGGGCACAAGCAAAATGGTGAATCAAATCATTGAGTCCCTGCAACAGTTCTGAGTACTTTGTTATAGGTAAGGTTGGCAGTCTAGACCAACATGACTGAAAGAGAACAAGAGCTGCATAAGAAGATTCTCTCCAAGGTAAGATGGAAGGGAGAACTGGAAAGATGCTCATGGCTTCCAGATTTTCCCAGAGAATATGTGGCCCTTCCCAATTTGGTTCTGGAATTATTATAGATAAATGTCTAACCATGTGAGCACTATGATGTCAGTTTTTGGTGTATGTGATTATTACAGCCATTCATAAGACCCAAATTTAAGGCATGTGGGGGCCAAGAGCAGTATCCTGTGCATGGTGAAAATAATGTGCTTCTTGCTCAGTTCCAATGTTCATTTCTCTCTGGAAGTAATGGAGTGTGAACATTCATTCCATTGACTTCTATGCCTGAAGATGAAATCCTTTCTATATTTCCTCCTGTCTCAGTTTACAGTATTCCCTCCCACCCGTGTTTCAGTTCTCCAATTAGATGTTTCATTAATCCTTTTATTCATAAGGGAAAAGGGGATATGAGATTCATTGCCTACACTTGCCCACTGGAGCACACCCACAGTAACTGATCACATGGTAGGCATGCAGTCACTGTAGTCAACAAAACACCTCTCCCATGTTCTGTTATTCTAGGCCTTCTGTTGCTCAGTTCCTTCATTATCTATTTTTATAGTTTTGAAATCATTTATACATTTCATTTGTTTTATGAAGTGACAAAGTTAATATTTTCTGGGATACAGATTGACTATATTATAGACATACATTGTGTAAGGAAAAAATAAATGTAATTAATATATCTCTCAACACAGAGACAAAACATTACATCTATGAATGCAAACATTTGAATGCTATGTAGGTTTTACTGCCCATAACATGTGACACATTGAGCAATACATACGTGAAGTGTATCCTTCCTGAGGAGTGAAATTCTTTAGTCCCTGTGTGATCCTCAGCCCACAGGTCACATATCTGTCATCTTCTCCATGTTCCTAAGTGTTTGGCATGTTTAGGCTCTGCACAAAAGTTTTTCTCTGCAGTCATCCTATTTTCCATCAACCAATCAAAGAATTCTCCAGAAGTCATGCTATAGGAATAAATGTATTTTAGTATATAATTTTGCTTGTTTCATTTATTTCAGGCATTGCCCTCTGTGTGTCAATAGAACAGTTCAGTTTTATTCCCCTGCTTTTGGAGATTAGTTGTTCAGAATTAAGATTTCTTTTTGGGAGATTTTTCCTTTGATGAGTATTAAGGGTTCTTTCTTATACTCTTTGATAACTTTTGGTTCAAATTTGATTTTTTTTATATTAGCATGGCTAATCCAGCTTGTTAATTGGGGCCATTTGCTTGGAATTTTTTCCATCACTTTACTCTGAGGCAGTGTGTGTCTTTGTCTCTGAAGTGCTTTTCCTGCATTCAGCAAAATACCGAGCCTTGTTTGAATATGCAGTCTGTTAGTCTATGTTTTTTACTAGTGAATTGAGTCCATTGATGTTAAGAGGTATTAAGGTAATAGTGAATGCTACTGCTTGTTATTTTTTGTTGTTACAGGTGAAAATGTCTTTGTGTGGGTATCTGCTTTTGTGTTGAAAGAAGACTAAATTCTTGCTCTTTCTAGGGTGTACTTTCCTTCCTTGTGTTTGCATTTTTATCTATTATCCTTTGTAGGGCTGGGTTTGTGGAAATATATTGTGTAAATTTGATGTTTTTAATTTCATAGACTGCCTTGGTTTCTCCATCTATGGTGATTGAGAGTTTTGATGCATGTAGTAGTCTGCAGCAAACATTCCATCTGTGTTCCCTTAGAGTCTGTTTGAGATCTGCCCAGGATCTTCTAGCTTTCATCATCTCTGATGAGATGTCTGGTGTAATTCTGATAGGTCTGTGTTTATAAATTACTTGCACATTTGCCTTACTGCTTTCAATAATTTGTTCTTTAATGCATTTGGTGTTTTAATTATTATGTTACATGAGGACTGGTGCAGTCTTTTTGGAGTCCTGTGTGCTTCTGAAATGTTCGTGAACAGCTCTTTCTTTAGGTTAGGAAAGTTTTCCTCTATTATTTTGTTGAAGATATTTATGGGCCCTTCATTTTGAGAGTCTTCACTTTCCTTGATACCTGCAATCCTTAGATTTGGTCTTCTCATTGTGTCCTGGATTTCCTGGATGATTTGGGTTAGGAGCATTTTGCATTTTGAAATTTTTGACTGTTTTAGTTTCCTCTCTAAGAAATTTTACCTGCTTACCTGTGTTCTCCTGTATTTCTTTTTTGGTTTTGTTTTTACAATATTATTGAATTAGATATGTGCTATATTTATATTTCAAATGTTATCCCCTATCCTCATTTCCCATCCAAAAACCTCTTATCCTGTCCTTTCTTCTCTGCTCAATAACCCACCCACTCCCACTTTCCTTCCACTCAGGGGCTTATTCCCTTCAGAGGTCCAATGGCCACTCCTCTCATTGAGTTCTTAAAATGCAATCTTCTGCTATATATGTAGCTAGAGGCATGGGTCCCTCTATGTGTACACCTTGGATGGTAGTTTAGTCCCTTGGAGCTCTGAGGGCATTGGTTGGTTAATATCGTTTTTCTTCATATGGGCTGCAAACCCCTTCATCTCCTTGGTCCCTTTCTCTAGATCCTCCATTGGGGACCCTGTGCTCAGTCCAATGGCTGGATGAGAGCATCTGCCTCTGTATTTTTCAGGCTTTGGAAGAACCTCTCAAGAGACAGACATATCAGACTTCTGTCAGCAAGCACTTCTTGGCATCCACAATAGTGTCTGTGTTTGGTGACTGTGTATGGGGTGGATCCCCAGGTGGGGCAATCTCTGGATGGTCTTTCTCTCAATCTCTGTTCAACAATATGTCTCTGAATCTCCTCACATGGGTATTTTGATTCCCATTCTAAGAATGCCTTACAGGAACTTGGCAATTTCATCAGGTCCTATTTCTTTATTCTTGAACTAACAGAATTAGCTATTAGTGTTCTGTTCAGGAAATTTCCTGTATATTTTGGGTTAGAAGTTTTATACATTTTGAATTTGCATAGACAATGTTGTCACACTCTTCTATGGTATCTTTTATATCTGAGATTCTCCCTTTTTTTCTCTTATATATTTTGTTGGTGATGTTTACATCTGCAGTGCCTGATCTGTTTCCTAGGTTTTTCATTCCCATGTTTGCCTCTATTTGTATTTGTTTTATTGTTTTTACATTCGCTATTTAGGTTTTGGACAGCTTCATTCATTTCCTTCACCTGTTTCATTGAGTTTTGATTGTGTTTCCTGCATTCCTTTAAGCGATTTATTTGTTTCCTGTTGACGTGATTCTACCTGTGTACCTTTGTTTTCCTGTATTTCTTTCGGTGAATTATTTATATCCTCCTTGAAGGACTCTGTTATCTTCATGAGATAGGACTCTTGGGTCAGTTACCCAGTAGCCTTTGTGCAGAGGAACTCCTGGGATGTCTTCAGGCTATGGTGTCTTCAGGAGAATGGACTCGCTGGCAATCTGCACCAGCAGAAGTTGCAAGCTGGAAATCTGTGAGGAAGAGGGAAATTTTTTTTCTAAAGCAAGTACAGGGACCTGAAAGATTACTCAATCTTCTTTACTGAGAAAAAAATAGAAGTTTCTCTTCTCATAATAACCATGATGTTGAAAACCCATGACAGGAAGGACCTGCCCCAAGATGACATCTGTATATAGTCTGATGTTACAGAACATTTGTCAGAGAGGCCCAGGAGAACACCTCAGCACATTACAAGGACTAACTATGATGGCCATGCTCACAGTGCTGCTGTACCTTGGTGAGATATGAACAAGGGAAGTGAACACATATGTCTGTATTAGAACCTACTCAACAGCCAGGATTAATTTCACATGGACACCCTAGGGATTCCCCTCTGTTTTTCTATGGGAAAATGGTCTGAGGGAAAGTTTTCTTCCAGGTCTTATTGTGGAGCCCAGGATGGCCGGACAGGCAGGTGAGTGTCTCCAGCCATCCCAGGGTTTGTTCCTTTGCTCTGATGAGAAATACTCTAATTTACTCTCTTGTGAGACAATTCCTCACAATGGTCATGGGGGAAGAGTTAATGCTCTAATATATTGGTACAGGAGAGGTTTCTGTGCTAAGACCTGGTGTCTGAAGAAAGATGTTCTGGGACTCAGCCTTTGATTTCTTCACAGGACACCTCCCAAAGCCCATCATCTGGGCTGAGCCAGGCTCTGTGATTGCCCAACATGCGCCTGTGACTATCTGGTGTCAGGGTTCCTGGGAGGCTAAGGACTATCATCTGTATAAGGTGCGAAGTGTAGATCCTTGGGACACTCAATTCCCTCTGGATACCCGG
Source organism: Apodemus sylvaticus (assembly GCF_947179515.1). Classification (NCBI taxonomy): domain Eukaryota; kingdom Metazoa; phylum Chordata; class Mammalia; order Rodentia; family Muridae; genus Apodemus; species Apodemus sylvaticus. Next base: position 8,788,542 of record NC_067493.1, on the reverse strand, counting down.
AATAAGGCCATGTTCAACATTGAACACATGACATTCAACTATGCAGACATCTGTAAGTGTTAGTATGAGAGTACTGCTGGATTTTCAGAGCAGAGTGATGCCATGGAGCTGGTGATGACAGGTAAGAGAACACTCAGGGATCCCAGCATGGGCCCTTTCCTCAGAAGGAGGTCTATTCTCCAGGAGCTCTTCGCTCAGAGTCCAATCCTGGGGGACAATATGAGTAACTTCTGTTCAATTCACATCCTGCCCCTTTTATCCTAGGAGCATATGAAAAGCCCAGCCTGTCAGTCTGGCCCAGCAATAATGTGACATATGGAGTTTCCATAGCCTTTACCTGTAGCTCATACATGGGATTTGGCAGATTCATTCTGATCCAGGGAGGAAAACACCACCTCTCATGGACCCTGGATGCACAGCATCAGGCCTATCCGCCATTCCAGGCTACTTTTGTTCTGGATGCTGTTACTCCCAACCACAATGGAACGTTCAGATGCTATGGATTTTTTAGGAATGCACCACAGGTGTGGTCAAAATCAAGTGACCCCCTTGACATCATGGTCTCAGGTAAGCACCTCCCTCACATAATCACTTAGTGTTTTGGGCTACTTGTGTCCTTTTCCTAATATGATATCTGCCCTAGAATAAGAGGGAGGAAGCTGTCAGTTTAAAAACAGTGTTCAGTTTAAAAATCATTCACCCTTCAATATTGGAGTTGTAGTCAGAATCCGCTGATACAAAAGCCTCCTCCTTGTGTCATTGTAATTTAGCATTGGCAGTTGACCAGCTCACACAATTGACAAAATGATTAGATTCTGTCACTGTACTAGCTAGAAACCATTTTTTGTTGCAAAACACCATGATCTAAATAAAGCAACTTGGTGAGAAAAGGATTTATTCCACATAATTTTGTGTGGAGCATCATGAAGGTAATTAGATGTAGATGTGCAAGCAAGAATTGAGGTAGAGTTCTTGAAGGAGCAGTGCTCACAAGTTTACTTTCAATGAATTGCAGAATGGCTTTCTTACACCATCAAGGTTTAACGAGTTAGGATTAGAATAAATCAAGGTGGTCTGAGCTCTCATAAATCTATCAATCAGGAAAACCTTTCCCCAGACACAGATACATTTTCCTCTATTGCAGCTGCCTCTTTCCAGATTTCTCTAGCTCGTATCAAATTAACAAAATCTAATGAGAATCATCTTCAGTGGAAGATAGATACTGTACATTTACTTGTTTTTATTTCTTAAAATCATGTAATGGTTTTGGATGCACACCAGAGGCTTTTCGTACCTGCTTTGCACAGATTTGTTGAGGCAGTTCTGAGTCCCTCACGGTTTCCATCCCCCCCCATATATCCAATGATAAGGATTTGTATAGGATTGAATGGCCTAGCTGTGATCTTCAGAAAGATCCAATAATCCAGAGTGAAAAAAAAAAATTCTTGTCTGCAACAGGGGGATATCTTTTTGTAATTAGTGTCCAGATTGAGATAGAAAGAAACAGGACATAGTAAAATGTTGTGAACTCTAATGTTCATCTCTCCTTCAACCTCTGGCAGAAACCAAGGACCCGTCCCCTACGCCCACTGAAGATGGTAAGTGAGACCCAACTGGCAGTGAGTATAACAAGAATTGAGATCACTATGAATTGGCGAATCCACCTCTGCATTTGATAAAATGAGATATCTGGACTTATTTCCAAATGAGATGATGTGTTCCTTACACAGCTCAGGAACAATATCTCTGTATACCTAAATTTCAGAACCCACTTTACAAGAAGTTCTGAGCGCTTGGGTTCCTGAAATTTCTGATAAAGTTTCTTCCTAAACTCCAGCTCCTTAGACAAATATTACTAAATGATAATGGAAGATAAAAATGTTGCTTAGATATTCAGCAATGGGGAAAAACCACATTCTCTGAGTCCCTTACATAATTTCTGCTCCTGTACAGGATCGTCTGTGCTCACACCTTCAGTTACTCCCTGTGCTTCCCGTGGGTGTGACATCCCAGGTGAGGAAGGAGTCCCTTCCATGGAATCCAAGTACTGAAATGGTCACCGCCCCCTTTGAGACAAGGAAGGTGACATGAGACACTGAGTGGACTCAGAGCCGAGGCTAGACCATCACCTGCTTTCATGCTCAAAGTGTCGTGAGAAGGCTAGAAATCAAACACTGAGTTTGACTTATTTTTATGTATTATTATTATCATCATCATTATCATTTTATTTTTTTACATATTTTTTATGCTTCTGACATTCATTCTAAATTACTTGGGCCTATTGAACTTGTCTCCGTGAGCCTTAATATTCTCACCTACAGCTGACTGGGGAAAACCTACAATTCCAGGTGGAATGATTGTGATATTGGGGGTCACACATTGGCTGGGCACATCATAGGTGCTCGGGTAAGGAATATCCTTCTCTCATGCCTGACGTCACTTCTGCCTAAGGACTGGAAACACACTGGAAGGTTTTAACTGGAGTCCTAGCATTGTTCCCCTTCCTGCTTTTCTTCCTCCTGCTCTGTCTCATCCTCATCTGACACCGGCGTTGGTACAAAAAGAAGGCTGAGGACGCGGCTGGAGCCAAGGGAAATGGAATCAGGGTGAGAATAAAAAGTGGTGAACATGAGGCGGAAGCTTCCAGACTCTCCCACGTTCTGGGGTAGCCTTGAAAATGTATGGTGTGATTAAAATCCTAAAGGAACTCTCTGGCTGAATGAGATGCCAGATGGAGTCAGGAGTAGCATCACTCCTGGTCATTCTCCTTCCTCACAGGCTTCACTCCTGGTCATTCCCCTGCCTCACATGCTTCATTCCTGATCATCCCCCTCCCTCACATGCTTCAGTCCTGGTCATCCCCCTGACTCGCACACTTCAGTCCTTCATCCCCTTCATTCACCTCATTGTCTCCTTGCTGCAGACCCCACCAGATGAGGACATGCAGGGGATCGTGTACGCCCACGTGAAACCCTCCAGGCTTCGGATGGTAGGGTTACATTCTTTCCAAAATTTTTCCCTCAGGTTTATCCCAACACACACACACAGCCGGCCACGCTCCATAAGTCACTAACACTAGACACACACCTTCTTCCAACCCTGTCCCATCCAGGATATGACATCAAAGGCACGGCCACCCCAAGCCACATCCATTCCTGAGACACGCCCACACCAGAAACATGCTTACAACTGAGCCACACCCCATGAGTTACTAACACTAAACACACATCTTCTTCCAACCACATCCCACTCCAGGACACAAGATCCAAAGAGACCGAGGCTGTGATCTACGCCCAGCTGTGCAGCCGGACACAGGAAGAGAACCACAGCTGAGACCAGCAGGCTGCCATCCTGGGAAGAAGGCCCACACCCCACAACCCACAAATGAGAATGAGGGATTTTCTGTGAAGGCATTTGTTCCCAGTGGACTCGGTTTGACAGATGGGAGCCATCATTACTCCCTCAGGTGTCATCAGAAGCTTGTCAGAATTGTGGGAACGTGCTTCTTACCTTTTCAGAGGCAACAAAAGTCCTCATGTCTTTTAAATAAAGCCAAACCCTTCTCGATAAATGCCATACCAGCTCTGGTGGAGTCTGTATGACATGGCAGAAGTCATGTTGTCAAGCCAGAGCTGTGTGTGTTCCTCAGAACTTAGCCCGAGGAGGTCCCTGGCTTCCTGCTTCTGCAAGCTGTTCTAGAGCATTGGACAAATTCTGTGGATCTGGGTGCTGTGCCTTGTCTTTCTGTGTTTAAAGTTAAGTGGGAGGGAAATGAGACATTTGGAGATGTAATGAATCAGGTACAACAGGAAAAGTTGTTTTGAAAAATCCAGACATAGTGGATGGTGAAAGGATAAAAGTTCAACGGCAGGTAGGGAAAGGCCAGGATGGTGTGTCAGAAGTTAAGGAAGATAGTTTGAGAATTCCAACAACTATAATGTACGGTAGGAAGTGTGACTTACTCAGAAGAAGCATAACTTATTCCAGTAAATAAGGAAACTCCACAGAGGCTTGGGACAACAGACCCTCCAATGCCACATACAGGAGTTCACACAGGGTTCTAACTGGCCTGACTGGCCATAAAATATTAATGAAATTTACAAGCTAGAGCAAATTTGCTCAGACTGCAGCTTGGCAGAATTCTAAGAATAGAGTGACCTCAAATCTGTGATGATTAACGACTCTCTGGGTGACAAAATGGTTCCAAAATACACATCCTGCTCTTTCCTTTTTAGTTTCAAGTTACCAAGCAAACATGTAACCACCCCCCATTTGATCATCACCTGATATAACCTGGCATGAAGTCAAAAAGTAGTTCCTAAATCATGTGTCTATATCTGAGATGTTTGCAGAAGAAAGATTGCAGCAGCATTTTGGTGTGTTGTATCTGTCACTAATTACCTACCTGAGTACTGGTACCCTGCTTCTCCCACAGGAGGATACCTGACTGGGTCTCTCCTTGGAAAGAGAGCTTGTCTGTCTAAGCCTGGAAGATTAGAGGGACATTTAAATGGGACATCCCTTTTGTCATGGAAGGTCTCAGAGTATATTCAGGATGTACATCTTGCTGACACCTGACTACTTACAAGGAAGGCTTCAGGGGATTGACTGGCATGGCCTTGTTAGACACAGAATGAGATGGAAAGGGACAGCACCAACATGCATGGGCCTCCAGGAGTGTTGAGAGTTGATGTGGGTATAAATCATCTTCATGTAATAATGTACATATTTTTATATTCCTCCTTTGAGGAATGTCCTTCTTGTTAATGATAATGACTCCATGATAATCAAAGCTAGCAGGAGAACAGAGACAAGGGATGGCTAATTTCTCAGCAAATGGTAAAGCCTGGGACTTTCTGGACAGCCTTTTAGACAATGGGAATTGCTTTAAAAATATGACTTGGAAAATAGGAAATTTCTCAACTATGTGAAAATATAAGGAGGCAATATGAATTGTATAAGAGATTTCATGAAACTAAAGTAACAAAAGCAGCTGAAAAGTGTGCCAACTTCTTGGAATCATAGTAAGAAAAGAAATAAAGAGATTTAGGTATTTTTTTTTCTTAAAAAGGCAATCAGACTACTGTGTTCAGAATAATCATGGAAGAGTTCAAGGTTCCGCCCAGCTGTAGTAGAAGTTGTAATTTCTAGAAAAGGTAACCACAGCTTCCTTATTCTTTGTGCTTGAGAGAGGAAAGCGGATCTCTATATTATTTTGCAAACTTAAAGCGAAACATGTGCCTGATGTCTCTTAAATAGCAAGGGGCTATGTTCACAGGATGCTGATTTATATTACCACCAAAATGAGAGCAGGAGCAATTAATTGGATTTATATGTAAAATAAGAGATTGGGCTTATGAGCAGTGAGAGAAAAAGTATTAAGGGAAGGTTTTCAGAATAGCAAGAGAGAATTGCTTGGAGAAATGTCACAGGCAGCATATAGAGAGATGCCTGGAGAAAAAAATAACTGATCAGAGAGAAAGACAATAAAAGAAAAAGAAAGCAGCTGGTAAAGCTATTTTTGAGCAGAACATAGGCCACCAGCTTTCACCAACAATTCTAGGCTTTTTTTTCTACTATCAGACTTAACCTCCAGGTTTATGATTCATGGAGTGTCACTGACTTCCTGAAACTGAATATAAGCCACAGAGTAAAATATGGAGGAAGTGATCTAATGGACCCCCAGACAGTTCCTGACATACCAAGGCTTTTCAAAGATCAACATCCAGAGAATCTGGGAGGCAGATTTTGTAACACTCTGTGTTAAGTCACCTTGTCTTTTGAGCTGACCCTGACAAAGAAAGGACACACTAAAAACTTTGTGAGACTAAGCTTAAGACACACTACCAAGGAACTAGTATACTGAGTAGGTTTCCATGTCTATATTAACACCCGGAAGGAGCTTGGGCCTGACTATGACTTTTGCATAAATTCTCAGCATAGTGTGTGTTTGCTTTGGATAATGCTCATAGATGAAGAGATTAACCTGGCCTCTTTTGGTGCATGTGCAGGTATAGAATAGTTCGATATCAGACTTTCCCAGACTGATATGTCCTTATTGCACACTGTGGAGTCTATCAGGTACCTAACCATTGCCAATCTTGAGAGCATTCTTTCAACCATTCTCTATGTTAGCCAGTATATGGAGGGACAAATTCCAAGGTAAGTGCCATTATTCAATCTACCCTGTAATTTTGTAGATGATGAATGGGATTCTAGACCTACAACTCATTGGTAGGGTATTTGGATGGCATGTACAATGCCCTAGAATCAATCCTACACACACACATATACATACACATACATATATTCAAAACTTGCCTGAAACCAGAGTTGCCATACTATATCTATATCTATATCTATCTATCTATATCTATATCTATATCTATATCTATATCTATATCTATATCTATATCTATATCTATATCTATATCTATATCTATCTATCTATATCTATCTATCTATATATATGTGTGTGTGAGTGTGTGTGTGTGTATGTGCATGTGTATGTGTAGGTATATGTATATAATTTTACAAAAATGTAAATATATATGAAGAGCTTGATCAGATAAAGGGATGTGTCTGTTATAACAACACATCCAGGCCACAGGAAAGCATGAAGACCTAGAAAAGGGCAAAGTAAGCCATGAGAACTCTTATTCCAAGACCATAAACAGTAGGCATGCACAACCCTACAAAAGAAAGAGGACTCTGCAGCCAGTTGTGATTGTCAAAGGTAAAGGCAAAACAACAAATATTGTTTAGGGATAAATATTCACAAGATAAACCAGGAGACTCAACGGGAGGATATTCTATATATCTGTTCCTTAACAATCAGCTCTGTAAACCCTGTCTGAATCAAGAGCTCACATACATTTTTTTTAATTCTCAAGGCTCATGAGGGTGACAAGACCATGCTGTGAGGGATAACAGTCTCTTTTCCAAAACTTAGTCCAAATGCCACAAAGGTTATCTGATGGGAAAGAGGCAGAAGGGATAAAATAAGGGCTAGAGAATCTGCAGTCCATAAACATTAAAGGCAGAAATGACCATTCCACAACTGCTGGAATCCCTGAGAGGTACTTAGCAGTAGAAGCTTTTCTTCTTCTTCTTGAGCTTCCTGTGGTTCTCTGAGTTATCATTGTTCACATTCTATTATCTCTGAAGGTGAGAAATTCCATGCTCATGGACTAACCTCAGATTTACATAGAAAGAATATGCCCTATGGTAGGACATGTCCCTAGTAGTGTAGACTTACATGGACACTGGCCTAAAACATCATATCTATACAGGGTGGTCATCAAAGAACACAAACCATGGATGGTGATATCCTGGATCCTGGGTACTGTCAAATAATGGAGATGAAAAAACATTTTATTCTGTCACTAGGCAGACAAAGTCTATGCATCCAACTGGAGGATTCCCAGGTTGTATGAGGTCACACAGTAGGATTGGGATGCAGTCTATCCCACTATGTTCTCAGGAGCAATGTCAGTCAGAAATTGTAAGTTGATGTGGGGATTAGAACCAAGAACAATACAACTTTATAAAATCCCAAGGGTTTCCAAATTGTACCAACGTACACTCTTCCTTGGAGAACTACTTATGGATATATGATTGGGCATGGTGACATCCTAGAGGTGCAGCCACTTGAAGCTTGAAAAATATAAGATGAGCAGGGCATTGCAGACCCAAAATAGACACCATGAGATTTGAAACTATAAATAGCTATAGTTCAATAATCCATCAGTGATAAATGCCAGGCAATCTTGCAGGTCTTTTCCTTTACTGGGCATCTGGTGTATGATCAAATTCTCCATTTACTTTTCCTGCTTCTTGAGAACAATAGTTGGAGAGAGAAGGTTTGGGGACTACCCAAGCCTCTGTAGCTAAAGGAACACAAGTGCACTTGCACTATTTGTGACATATGCTTTGCAAACTGCAGAGAGTTGATGTGCCCAGGTCAGGGCTCTGCCATTTTATCAATGGAGAAGGAGGTGAGTAAGGGGAAGGATTGTGTGAGGGAGTTCAGGGAAGGGGATACCATTCACACTGGAGTTGGACTCCCATGTCATCCTGAAACAAATGGCACTAGCATCCTACTTCAATGGATAGAGCAAGGAGTGTATGAGTGGCTTCAGGTTGAAGAGTATTAAATGTCACCCTCCCATCTTAGATGGAGGCTAATGGCATTCCTCCAGGGAGCACGAGTGCCTGGGGCATTGAGGTAGAATCTGCAGTGTCAGATAAGAAACTTTGTCCAGAAGAGAAATGTTGAAAAAGCAGAAGTGGTGAGTTTCAGATGCAGAGTTTTAAGGGGGTGGGGCTGACTCATCTAGAAATGAGGAAGTCAGAAAACAAAATACCAAGCAGTGAATGATCCATGCTGGGAGAGGCCTAACTTTCTTCACGGGTTCAACTAGGTTTTTTGGACAATTCCCCACCCCCACCTCCTTATCCTGGGACCTTCGGTCTTGTAAAGATTCTGTTCAATTTCTAGTCAATCCAGGAAAATTACAGCTCTCTGTAGATCTTATTTCCCGACTCTTACTTATGACATTAACTTCTAAAACGATAGTCCTAAGGGGTTCCCATTGCTGTCCCCTGGCAGCCGTGCTCCCTGAAAAGTAGGCTCTTCAAACTTTTAACTACATAGCAGTTTCTCAGTGTACACCAGGTTTCCAGTTTTTGTTTGCTGTCACCTAATCTGAGGTTGAATATGGTCAGTCAACTCTCACTAGGTACTTTTTGTTCCTGTAAACAAAGTCTCATTCCCAGTTCTCTAAATGATGCCATAAAACTCCATGCTTCCCCTGTGTGGGCATTATTCTTATATTGCTCTCTCATCAGCTCCATATCTAGAATGGATAGATGATTCTTCACAGCTACCCAGAAATATTTCTATACATAGACTTGACCCACTATTCATGTGCTGAAATCTGTTTCTGAGTAGCTGTGTAGAAAGGAGTGGAATTTAAGGTCACCCTTAAAGCAAGAATATTATATTTATATGAGTATTACCTTCCTAAGTATCTAATACAACTGCCTGAGATCCTGATGCATTCTTACTGGACAATGCTGGTACCCAAATCATTGACCTCCATTAAGTACCTTTCTGTACCTTTCAGCTACTCTAACATTCTGTGACACAGCAAACAGCATCTTCACCAGTGAATGAGCATGTTCTTTGTGGCTGTACTTATCTCTTCCAAAATAATTACCTAAGTTTATCAGGTGGTTTTATATTGACACAGAATCATGTATTAAATTATAAAATCAGAAGGTGAACTGATACATATAGAAGGAGGAATAGAGCTTGAGATTGGTATTTTGTTGTAGTTGTTGGTAATTAGTTGAAGTTAGATAGAGATCACGCCTTGGATTATCATCATGAGCTACAACTGATATCCTTCCAGGCATGGAAAAAGTGTGACTTTCAAGCTGAAACCAATACTTAGATGAGAGAATATGTCTGCTTGCAGAAGTGGGAACTGATTGATTTTAGTTTTACAGTAAACATCAGAGAGTAAGCAGAGCTATCTAAGTACCCATCTGTGAATGGAACACTGGGCATACAGACATACTAAGACTCTTTTGCAGTCCTGCCACTACCACACCCTCCATGTTGGAGTAGGAATACTTCATGTCCATATCCAGGGACGGACAGTGTTAGTCTCATCTCTTAAACACAGAATGTTATGCATTTTGGGAAATTTAATTTGCAGTTCTGTTTTTCAGCTCTATATTTTGACAACCTTTGGAATTTTGCAAATGATGATGACAGACAGGGACTCTTCTGTGATATCATTTACATGATAAAAACTATTTGTTTCCCAACTATGATATAAAGCAGTCTGAAAGTTAACCAGTCCTGTGCAGCTTAACGTCACAAGTACCTCTGAACCCACATCTATGGTGAGAAATGAAACTAATATTAGACAATCAGAATGATGCCGAGACTCATAATTTAGATGCTAAAAATATTTAAGTTGGAATGGGCATTTGAGAATGAAAGCCATTACACCAAAATCAATCTTTATAAAAGACAGAAGAATTATGAAGAATAAGAAAATAGGAAGTACAAACCAATAAGTGTGTTAAGATTCTTTTTTTTTATGAAAATTGCATGTGTTGGTTAAAAAGATCAATGCATCTATAGGAGATTGCTCAGCAAGGTGAAATCAAATCCAGAGCCATGTTTTCTTTCCAATCTCCTTTCCATGTCTCTTCCATGCTTATACAGAACTGAAGGATCAGTTTCTCAGCACGTCTCCTGTGTCGTGAGTCCCCCTAACAGCATTTATCCACTCATCCCTTTATGGAACATGGCTCTTCAGGCATGTTATTACTCTTGCCATATTGGAGTTTCAGTATCTCTGAATACAGAGGTGTGACCTACCTATAGAAGATAGTTCCCGTCATTATTCCTTCATGGTTTAAAGGTTCCAAATGCAACTGTTCTCCCAGCACAACTATAGCTATTTAAAAGATTCATGACAAAGATTTTATGCAGTGATGTAACCATTGAAAAATAGGGAATATTAATTTACTCATTGGAACATATATTTATCTCAACCCTTGGCAGTCAGTGGCTTGTTGTTGGATCTCTATTTGTATCCAGTCAGACCTACATAGTGAGTTCCAGGAGATCAAGAATGACAGAGTGAGTCTCTGTCTCAAAACACACACACACACACACACACACACACACACACACACAATCATTGACCACACACCTCTAATGAGAACAAATATAACTCATTGGTTCATCAGGTAGATTTGTGTGGAGTCTTACCTTTGTTTCTGTCACTGCTGTCTCATCCTTGGTGAGTAGGCATTGTTCATGTATACCAAGAATTTGTACATCCAACATTCTCTGAGCATCTCAAGGGTCAGGATAACAATGGGCCATGAGTGTGGTCTGGTTTAAGTAAAAACTAGAAGAAGCTCTCTGAGAAAACGACTGACTGATTCTGATTCTTCTTGAATCAGAATGACACCAGGTTTCTTTCCTGTTAAGTCCATAGTGATTGAGCTTATTCAAACAGATGTAGATTCACACAGTGGAAACTGTCTGCATGAAGTGACCACAGTCAGATTTGGAATTTCAATGTCAACAGAAGGCAGCAGAGGGTGCAGGATGGTCAGTATAAGATCTGCATGAGATTCAACAGACTCTGTGTTAGAAATCAAAACCAAAATTATGGAACTAAAGGAGAAAGAAGCCACATATTCTGTCGCCATACCCAGAATAGAACAGGGAAAACATGAGCCAGGTTCCCACAAGATCAGTGCACCTTCCCCAGTGGCTGATAGTACAACATCCAGATATCACAAAGAAGAATGCAGACTATTTACACCATATGCTGTGTGTCTGTCCATTTGGCAAGAAGACTAATTTTGCCCAGTTATGGCAACTGGAAGATGGCATGCCCACCATTTTTATAACCCTGATGTATCTTGGTGATATGTGAAGATTGGGAAAGATAATTATTTCCTGAGAGAAAATTCGCTTTACACCCATGCCTTAGCCTATCAGGGTGTCTTATCAGCTTAGTATCTTTTGCACTTAGAGGCGCTACTCTGTCTTTAGTGCAAACAAACATGGCCAAATCTGTTGCAGAACTGAACTGGACCCCAGAAACCCTATGCTGGCAAGTGAGTGTCTTCCCAGGTGTTGCACTTGTACCTACTCAGTGAGAATCAGATCAGGGTTTCCCATGTTGCTGGGGATGCAGAAAAATTAAGTCAGGAAGTTACTATCTGATGATGATGACTTCATACCTACCTGCTGATTTCTTTTGCAGAGCCTTTATTTAAACCCACACTCAAGGTGGTGACAAGCAATCAGTTAAAGATGGGGATCCAATGAGCCATCTTCTGTGCTCTTACATGCCACAAAACACCATATCTATAAAGAAAGAAGTCTACATTATCTGATACCATCAACCATTCTAGAAACTGAGAATAAGGACATGCACTCTACCACCTTGATTCAATTTCACAGTGTATCGAGATTTGTGTTTCTAATATGCCACTTCATGACATCAGAAGAGAAAAGTGATATCATGGTGCTGGTGGTGACAGGTGAGAAAATGCTTCTCATACTCAGATCTTCTTGAGCAAAGGGATATATTCACAATGGACTCCCTTTGTCAAATATGAGAAGAGTGGAACAATGCTTCCCATATGAATCCCCTTAAATGGCTTGCCTTCTCTTTTTGGAGTTTATCCTAAAATGTCACACTGTCAGCCTCTCCCACCTCTGTTGTGACCTCAGAGGTAAATGTGAGTCTTCAGTATGCAACACAAGAGGTATATGACAGGTTCATTCTGATGGAAGAATATGAAAAGTTCCCTAAACTGTTTCCTCCTAAAATAAATACACTGGGATATTCCAGACCATGTTCACAGTGGTGGGTTCTGTTACCTGCAACCAGAGGTGGATGTTCATATACTATGGATATTACTCGAGTATCACCCAGGTGTAGTCAGAGGCAAGTAGCAACCTCAATTTCTTGATCTCAGGTAACGTGGGCCTAGCATTTTATTTGAACTCACATAGAATCCCATGGAAGGACACTATGCATGTTGAGTAATTGAGAGCCAAGGCTACTGAACCCAGTGTCACAGGATTTGTGATTCTTCAGGACACGCAGTGCAGAAATCAGAGCTGATATTTTAATAATGTAACAATGTTGCAGGGAAACATGGAGAGTTTATATGTCCTTCTGCCATTGTAGATCAGCTTTAGTGTCATATTCTTTCTTTTTTAAGGTATATGTAACGAATTTTATAGAGAAGAAGTAAAATTCAATATTCCCTTTTTAAAAGATGTAAGTTTAACAGAAGAAGGATATCTCAGTAGAAATAAAGATATCAAGGCTATGAACAGGTGTGTTCAACTGTGACTTTCTTTGAGATACCTTTCTAATAAACACCTCATGTTCATCAACATTTTTCCAGAGACTCCTCATAAACCTACATTCTGGGCTCATCCTGGTTCCATAATTGCTGCAGGGAGGTCTGTGACTATCTGGTGTGAGGGGAAACACAACATCCAAACATATGTGCTATAGAGAGTGGGAAGCCCCAAGTTCAAACAGACCCAAAAGGACCACAAAAAAATATCCAAGTCAATCATCCAATCTGGTGCACAATGGGATGCAGAGCTATTCTGATGATACATTTTGAGCTTTGTTTGGTGGTGATGCTCTGTGATACCCTGGACCTGGGGGACATCTGTAGAGTGTTCTCTGGAGTCTTTAGATCCAGATGTTACTCTCATGTAACTACTGATCTTGCCATATCTTTTATCACAGGTTAACATTGTGGGACAATGTTGACTATTTATGATAATATCATATCTCATATGGGCCTTTTCTAGGTGTCTATGGAAAAACTCACATTTTTGACACTGAAAAACACTTTTTTTAAATTAGGAGTGTGTGAACATCTCCTGTACCTCACACCAGAGATTTTACTGGTTCATTTTAAGGAATAGTGATCAGAAAATCTACAACTCCATTGGCTTACTCTATATTTACATTGGAATGTTTCTGTCCAGGTCACAATTTTGCCCAATAACTTCCGTCCAGGGTGGGTATTCAGATCCTAGAGCTACTATACAAGTAATCCTCAGGTGTAGTCAGTAGTCAGTGACCCTTTGAAATTCCTGGTTTTAGGGGAGGGAGTCTGAGAATCTCTGTGGAGTAGCATTGCATCTGACACAAGTTCACAGTGGAGACCATGTTGTGTGCTGTGTTTGACGACCTGAAGTTCTTGTGCCAATTGACACAGCATGCAGATTTTAGTAAATGGGGTTGTGGGCAGAATTGCGACAATGGAACAATGGAGGTTAGGAGAATGATGAGTCACTAACTTTCCTTAAGGAATCTCACAGAAAGCAACCTTGTGGGCTGTGCTAGGTCATGGGATCCTCTCATTGAATTCTGTGAAAATTTTATGTGAGAATGGTATGAAAATCCAAATTTAACTCCAGTATCAAGATGGAATCCCTGGCACTTCAAGTCTCCGTGAAATCTTCCACTGTGGGAGAGAGTGACTGAGAGTGTGGCAGTGAGTGGGATGTGTAAATTATAAACACCAAAAATAAGTTAAATAATAAAAAGAAGGAATCCCTGGGTTCTTGCATATACAAACTCCAAAGTGTCCTGGTAACAAGGCCATGTTCACAATTGTATGCATATAAAAGCATAACACAGAGCAATATCACTGTTAGTGTTATAAGTCTGTTTGATGGCCATGCCACAATGACACGCTGGAGCCAGAGGTGACAGGGGAGAAGAGACTTCCCCAAGCCAGAAACTTCCTTGTGGAAAGGAGTGTGCTCAAGGTGGTGTCTCCTCTCCAAATACAAGAAAAGTGGGTCAATATGTACTATACGATTCCATTTAACAGATTTCCCTTTATTTACTTAGTGTTTACCCAACTTCATCTTATCACATACTTTCTGCTCTATGGTTACCTCAGGTGGGCATGTGACCCTTCAGAGAAAACCACAATAGGATATAACTAGCTCAGGTTTATGAAAGAAGAAGAGAAGCTCTTTGAGGCTAAATTTATACAGAAAATATGTACTGGGCATCCTGGTCTCACTTCACATTGGGTCTGGTGATGACCAAGGAGAAATAGAGTTTCACACACTTTGGCTGTGATGTGAGTCACGTCCATCTGTGGTCAGCACCACTTGACCACATAGAGCTCCTGGTCTCAGGTGGGAATTACCTAGCGTTTGATTTGAACGATGTCACCACTGACACAGGATCCCAGTAAATGGCCTGATGTGTGATGGGTGAGTGAACCAGGCCTCTTGATCATCAAAAAAAAAAAAAAAGAATGAATGATAGAGCTGGACTTATGCACAGAAACCAGGGTGGAAAATAACAGTGGATATCAAACATCCAGCAGAAAATTTTGTCTTTATGTTTTCTTCTGCTACTGTCAATCAGCTTAAGGGTCATTTGTAAATATATTTATCCAACTGTTCAAGAGATGTGTCAATTCTTCTTTGCAGGGAAATTTTATAAACCCCAAACCTGGGCTTATTCAGGCTCTGCGTTCTTCTCAGAATTTCCTGCAACAATTAGTGTGTGGGGGCCCTAGGATCCCATAAGCATGTGATATTTAAACAAGGAAATCCAGAATCTGGGACAGAGTGTCACAAATAGAACACAACATTAACACAAATTTATCATCCCTTCTTCGACAAGGCTGATTCCAGTATTATATAACTGAGGCACTTACAACTTTGCTGTGTAAGCAGCACACTGTGGTAGCGTCAGTTCACTAAGGGTCACAATTTTTTCCAAAGTTGTTCAGCCACAGCCCTCTGCTGGAGGCAGTGAGGGCTTTGTTCCATTTAGCAGCCTGCATCCTTCTGTCCTACATGTCCACCATAGCAAATGTGCTTTTTCAGTCTTTCCCAGTCCTGTGGTGACCTCACGTGGGAGTGTGATGCTCCAGTGTGTTTCATTATAGCTGTATGATTAACTCATTCTGACTGAGAAAGATCTGAAGTTCTCCAAGCTCCACGGGTAAATTCTATCCACAGTGGGCAGTCACAGGCTCTGTTCACTGAGATCTCTGTGGCAAATAGTGAGAGCAGGCCCTTCTGATGTTACAGCAACTTAGAAGTTTTCTACATGTGTGGACAGATGCCACTAACCCTTTGGAGATACATGTTTCAGGTGAGGGTATCTCATTTACTTAATTGTGATTTCATACCTGAAACAGTTTGTCATAAGCCTTGGTGCTTCCTGGAGGGTCCTGGGGAAAAAAAGTGCCTTCAGAAAGTTCTAGAATACTAAGGACCAAAGTATTACAGGCAATGTCATTGTCAACATAGGTTGAGAGGAGGCATGGGCTGCAAGATTCAGCTGGATGACTTGTTATCTATCCGTCTTCCAGGATGTCAAGGACTCCCTCCCTGCCGAGTCAGCAAGGTACTGTCCTGGCCACTGGATAGAACCTGACACTCAAAACAGATTTTTTCTATCCAAAGAGGGTAGAATTGACCTCCCAAAGCGCTCTGTCAGTCACTCACAAACTGGACAGTATCATGTCAACTTCACCTTAAATTCTGTGGATTTCTCTATTGCTGACCTGAATAGATGTCATGGTGAAGACAGAATTTATTCTGAGCAGTCATCACACTGTGACCCTCTGGGCATCATGGTCACAGTTATAAGGAAAGTAATGCATTCAGTAGGAAACCAAACTGGCACAGACTCAGCTGAGGGGCGACCTTGATCATGAAGATGATGGTGAACATCTTACGGTGAAGTAAATTTCAGAAAATTCAGTGACCTAGAGACAATGGCATGGGTGAGGGATTGTCTGGGAATATATAGAATAGCTACTGAAAAAGAACCTCAGAACTGGGACGGTAGCTCCTCACTCACATTTCTTTTGTCTAGGATGTTCTGATATCGCACTCACTCTCTCAGTGCATCCAGGCACCAGGAGAGGATGTGACCCTTCTCTATCAATCATAAACCCAATAGACACTTTCAAGGAAGATGCTACCTATTCCTAAATGCAGCAGAGATTAAAGTGTCAAGATCCACAATGTGTAGCAGAATTCTCCCTGAGTGCTGTGGCCCCAGTCCTCTGGGATACCTACATTTGCTTCAGTTCTCAAAGCTCATCTCCTTACCTGCTGTCATACCCCAATGTTCCTGAGTAGATCAAAGTCTCAGTTGAGGTGGGCCTGTTTGAGCTTTTAAGGTAAATCAAGTTAAACAACTGTTGAATTTCTTGGCTGTGATAGTATATATTTACCGTAAGGAGGGCTGATATGTATTCATATATTAAGTTCTTACTGGGGCATCTTTAAGTACAACTTCAATCTCTGCATTTGGGAGGGTAAGGAAACAGTTGTGCCTGTGTGAATGTGAAGCCAGTCTTGTCTAAAAAGAATGTTCCAGGATAGACAGAGGTACATAGTGAGATTCTGTGTTTAAAACAACTGAACAAGCAAACTTGGATTATCTATCAATGACCACATCTCCCTTTCCTTGGTAATCTAGAAGATGCCAGGGAGGAAGTTGGAATGTATCTTAGAGATGCTACAATATAGATGTCTGACTGAAAAGAAATGGGATAATTGTGAAACTTTCCACACTTCATCCCCCAGCCTCTTTTCTACAGTTTTTTGTACCACAAAGACCATTCCAATAGAAGTTTTTCAATTTTTCAGTCTAGGGATGTAGTTCCAACAAGATACACAAAAACTCTGACTCCATGAGTCTTCATTCCCATATCTTCTTGGATGGGAAACGATCTTCTAGGAATCAACGAGAGTTCCCCACATGATCCCCTGAAACACAGAGGCTTGGAGACCTGGTTGCAAAAGAGATTTCATGATCGGCAGAGATATTGAGGATCAAGCCTACTGAGATGCACACAAATTGAGAGCAGGGTCAATTCCCCTGAACTTCCCATTCAATCGCCTCAGGAACATGAAAAGCATCTCTTCTCGCCCATGGTGTCTGACCACTGACTCATGAAATCAAATGCAGACTCGGTCCAGTGGAAAACAAGTTAGTTATGAGGTCGAGGCATTCTTATGTGGAGAGTTTGTTATGGACAGGTCATCTGCTGTGTGGATTTCAGTTCCTCTATTGAGAGATTCATGATATTGATGTTAAGTTCCTTTTAGTGATGATGTCATCTGTATGATGTACTTCCAGAGGAATTTCTAGAAAATCCTCTTCACAGTCAAGATTCCTTCTCATTCTTGTGTAAGGTAGAACATTCATTTACTGAGCTATTGTCCTCTAATATTGTCAATTTAAATTAAATCAGTTATGATTGGAAGTGTCTGAGAATGACTGAGTCTGAGAAAAGTATATTAAAAGGAATCAGACTTTCATATCATCAGAAATGAAATATAGATATGTATACAATTGTTTTTTCCAATATACATTGACATTTTAAGCTATGCATAATATACAAGATCAATATCGGTGACTAATTACTTTTGTCAAATTTCTAAGGAATGCAGAGTGTTTCATTGACTGAAGGAGAGTCCTAGTTCTTCAGGAACTAAAAGACACACGGGGCTGCAGGAACCATGTACCTAAAACTGAAAAGTCTGTGAAACATGCCTTTAAAAAAGATAGTATAGGACGACTACATGATTCCCTGCACTCCTTCTCTAGGTTCAACCTTAACAAGGGAAATCATCAATGGCTCTACATTGTTGAATTTTAAGGAATCAGGGGTATTTTGAATGTGTGAGCATTTGTGATCCTAAACTATTGTGTTTATGGACAATTGTGAGTAATGAGAATTCTCAGTAATTGAGCTGATTGGAGATTATGGAAACTGATCATAACACATTTAATTTTTGTATTCTATACCTTCTTTGTCCACAACCACACAGCCTTGGATACCCAGGATCATCACACAGTGGAGAATCTCATTATGATTGGTACAGATGGCTTGGACCTTGTAGTCCTTGGAATTCTTTTGTTTGAACCATGTCACTGCTGGAGTAAGATTCAACATGAACCCTGTTTCGAACCACCCCCCAAAAAACAAAAACAAAAACAAAATGAAGGTATATGGTATACAAGAGAGACAGAAATGCATTGTATGCAGTTCCAGTGACTAGAAATTAAATAAAAAAAAATCAGTGTGGATTTTCAAGGAAATATGGTACTCATTTTAGAGAACAACTCTCAGAGAACAGACCACGATGGAGTGTGTAATGAATGTAAAAGGAATGGTCTGACTGAGTGGGTGGAGAGCCCTTATCCCACAAAACTAAAGTTATTTTCATTCCCCTTTCTGTGGACTTTTCTTCTCCAATATATACCCTTTTCTTACCACATAACATATGGAAAGGTTTTTCATACTTAACCAAGGGTGGGTTCCCATCATTTTGCTTTCTTGTACTATTTTGAATCAACATCAAGGTACTCATAAAAGGTACTCATATCAGAGTCTTCTTTGCTTTCTCGTACTGTTTTGAATTAATTTCAAGGCACTCATATATATATATATATATATATATATATATATATATATATATTCATAGTTAATATTTATTCAAAATAGTCATAAACTGAAAGTAACCAACATGTCCTTCAACTGAAGAATGGAAAAAGCAAATGTAGTATGTTTACTCAATGTAGCATTACTCAGCTATTAGTAAAATGGCATAACGAATTTTGCAGGCTTCTACGTCTGTGTCAGTCTTGATGAAACCTCAGTAGAGTGCATAACCAAGCAGTGTGATTTATGGATTGGATTGTGCAGCTCCATTCCAATCCAGGAAGGAAATCACAACCTCACATGGACCCTGGACTACCAGAAATATGCCAATTAAACTTCCCCGGCTTCTCTTTATTCTGAGATCTGTGACTCCCAACCAAAAGATATCATTCAGATACAATGGTTATTAGGAACAAGCCACAGATGTGGTCAAAATAAAGCAATCCACTTACCATCCAGTCCCCAGGTAAAACTCCTTAACCCATCATTTCTTAGATAAACTGATTCTTAAATAGTTTATCAGGCATCTTTTCTATGATCTCTAACCTAGCATAAGGGTAAAGAAACCCTAAGTAAAGAAACAAATTTTAACCCATCAATTGAAGAACAGCCATCAACATCCACTGATGTAAGTGTTACCCTCCATAAGTCTCTGTGGTTTTGCAGAGGCAGTGAGGTTTGTGAATGACACACATTTCATAAAGTGGCCAGACATCACCTCTGCATTAGTTCACTTTCTATTTTTGTGGTACATCAACATAATATAAAGGAACATGGGGAGGAAAGTGTTTATTCCATGTCAGATCTTGCAGTCCATTGTAAAGAGTACTAGAGTAGGCCCTGGAAGCAAAATCCAAAGCAGAAACCATAGAGGAAGACTACTAACTGTCTTCCTCGTCAGTGTATTTCTCAGATTGTTTATGTCATCAAGATAAAACACAGTGGGCCCCACCCTCCAAACCCCTTCCTATCCCTCCCATTTTTTCTGAATATCTTAAGTGAGAAACATCCCCCCCACACCCTTCTAATTTTAAAATGTTTTAACAATAAAAGCAATGAACAAAAAGCCAGATTCCAAAGGGAATCCAAAATAATGAAAGGAAGCTCCCAAACTCTAGCTTCAGCTTCTAATGGCTTCAGTGTTCATGGCTAGAATTACCTGAAGACTCCTTTTGAACAATGTGTATTTTCCTTCAATGAAACAATAGTGAAAAATGACGTGGTATGATATTATTGCCATGTCCTTAAATGCTACAATGGGTTTTAAATGCTGCATGCTATAAAGTTTGATAGCTTATTTTATCCTTTATATTATTATTATTTTTATTTATTCATTTTTATATCCCGCTCACTGCTGCCCTCCCAGTCACCAGCTCTCATAACCCCTCCCAATACTTCCAATTTTTCCTCTGAGTAAATGCTTTCAAAGGGTTTGCCCTCATGCTTCACATCAAGTCTTTGGGAGGCTATACTTGTCCTCTCCCACAGAGGCCACACGAGGCAGCTCAGCTAGAAGAACATATTCCTCACACAGGTAACAAACTTTGAAATTCCCCTCATGGAGACCAAGTTGCCCATTTCCTTCATTTGTGCAGAGAGGCCTAGATCCAGCCCACACATGTTCTTTGGTTGGTGGTGTTTCAGTCTAGGAAAGCAGCCAGTGTTCAGTTTAGTTGATTCTCTTAATTCTCCTGTGGAATTTCTATCCCCTGCATGGCTACAAGCCTTCCTCATATTCTTCCATGAATGACCTCTATCTCCATGCTGCCTTTGGCTCTGGATGTCCGCTGCTGAACGGAGCCTTTTAGAAGAGAGTCATTCGATGCTCCTGAATGCAAGCATATGTTTGTACCATTAATGTAATCAGGGATTGGTGCTTGCCCATGGGATGGGTCTCAAATTGGGCCAGAATTGATTGATTGTTCCCCGAATCTCTGCATGATCCCCATTCCGTGCATTTCTTGTAGACAGGATAAGCTTTGAGTGGACAGTTTTGTGGGTGGGTTGGTTTCCCTGTTGGTCCATCAACGTTCCTGAGTATCCGTTGTATGTGGCCTCCCCAGGGTCTATATCCTCAGTGCTGTGTGTCACAGGTAAAGATACACACATTGATTCTTGAGTGATTCCCTATCCCATGTCTCTGTCTATTCATGTAGCTGCTCCCTACATCCCAACCTCTGCCATTTGCAGATTGTCGTTCATCCTCATAGCCATGTAGGCATCACCCCCGAACAAACCACATCATACCTCCAGGGGGGTCTTTGAGGTTCCTGGGTGCCACCTATATCCCCGTATGGGCCATCAAATGTAGGACCTCCTTTTGGCGAGTCCCCCACTCCGTTCTTGGGATAGCGTACACCCAAGGAAACATGAGAGACCAACTTGATAGAAACACACGAGGCAGTTTATTATCAGAGCTCCGGAACGACATGTATCTCACACAGGAGACAGAGGAGTCCACCGTGAGGCTCAAAAGTTAGGGGTTTATATAGGAAAAGTCAAGGGGTTTTGGCGTGGTTACACATGATTTGCTGATCCAGACATTGACGGGGGATTCTGGCGTGCGGAGGGGGCTTTTTGGCATTCATCCAGCTCGGGCCATCAGCAATGTAAGAGGGCGATTTATTTTGTTAGCAGGAAGGTCACTTCGAGGTTAGTAAACTGCATCCAAGAGACAGGAGACAGGAGACTCCAGTCCAGATGGTGTATGACCCATAGGAGTTTTCCCAGGCACGCCCCTTATCTTTTATGTCCAGTCTGTTTGTGGAATGACTCAATCACAACCTTGCTTCAAGCTTGTCTAGTTTGCCAGGGCTCTAAGTCTGCCTGCTGCCTCAACTATGGATTATGAGAAATCCTAGCTCCCTTCAATGTCTACCATTTATCTGTATTATTTTTCTATTAAAACCTTCACTATTTCAAGTTCTACTTAATTTTTTCACAAATATTTTCAGTAAATGTTGCTACTACCTTTTTCAATTAGTTTAGAAATATTTCATATGTCTAATATTTTTTCTCTATTATCTTTTCTGATATCTTAAATTATAATACATTTCCTGTATACTACTTCAATTGTATTAGAAATATTTTCCATCAAAATCTTCAATTTTATTAAAATTGTTTCTAGGTTCTTGGACAATGTTCTAGGTATATTTTCTATGTTTACTATTTTACTATTAATGTTTTCCAAATAATTCTTCAATTTTAACACATATCTATATATATTTCTTCAATATTAATTGAATATTAGTTAAGAGAAACTTTAATTTTATCAGAAAATATTTCTATTTAGTTTTTCAATTATTTAGGGATTTTTTATGTACACAATACTATCTGAATAATTTCCCATGAAAAATGTTTAGCACTACTTTTCTATACACTGCTTCAATTTTATCAGAAATATTTTCCATGAAAATCATTAATTTAATAAGAAAATGTTTGTAAGTGCTTGATTTAGTAAAGATGATTCATCTTTTACCATTATTATTTTCCAACATATTCTTCAATTTTATAGTTTATTTTTCAATTTTTTCCTAAAATTGAGTTTGCCTACACAGTTTTCTTTGCCAACTTTTTATGTGTATTTATTTTCAATGCCAAATCTTAATTTTAAATAAATTTTCTGTATATTTCTTCAATTTTATAAGAAGTATTTTTCCATGAAAGCCATCAATTTGATTGGAATTTTTTACATTGTTTGTCAATCAGTTTTGATGTATTATCTATGTGTACACTTTCATGTGTATTATTGTACATCAAATTCAAATTTAACACACATAATTATATATTTCTTCAAATTCAGTGAAAATGTCACATTGGCATCACTGTCAGTCACTCAGAGACTGCTGGCCCTGAGCCTGACATCACACCAACCCTGCCCCTTACTCATCTATCTCAGCCCCGGGCTGAGCCATGTTGGATTCCCTGACTGACACCCAGCAAACCCTCGCCACGCCCCCTGAAGTTCCCTGAGCCCCAACCCCGCCCCGTAACCTTGCCCCTCAGCCCCTGGTGGGCGCCATGTTGGCGTCCCTGTCTGTCACCCGGCAACCGCTGGCCCCACCCCTGACGTCACCTCAGCGCCCGCCCTGCATCCAGCCTCCTGGAATGTTGTCATTTCCTGTCTTTAATTTTTATGAATGAAAGTGGGCTACGAGTTTGAATGTGCCTGTTAGTCAGAGGTCTGGCAGAGGCGGGAAGGAGGTGAGTGCGTGCATTTAGCGACTGCTGGAATTGCTTAGCTTCCTGGACTCTGAGCAGCCCGGCCTGGAATTGTGGAACGGGACTGCATTCTCTTGCGCATCCGGATGAAGATAGTGCTCCATGCTGCAGGTGTCTGTGAGCTCTCAAGTCACACCGCGCTCTCCTCCTGTTGTCTCCACAGAAGCAGTCTGTAAGTTTGGAGAGGCCTGGCAAGACGCGGGCTTCCCGCTCTGGAAGTTTGCAGGGGGACAGAGTGCAAACCCTCTCTGTGCTCCTCCAGGAAGGCACAGTGGCCTCCTGGCACGACCCTCCTGTGGGAACAGAAGCCGAGCCTGGCCGCCATGGATCGCTGGGCTGTGCCCCCGGCCCTGACTTCTGGCTGTGAGCTGGTGAGACAGGAAGAGAATTCACAGGCCAATAAACTGCATCCTGTTCCTTAATGACACAGGCTGAGAAAAGACAAAGACCTGGTAGAGGTTACAGAGGTCTGGGCTGGCGCTGTCCCAAGGAACATAAATGATCAAGTTGCAGCTGGTTGGGGTCAAGGGCTGTAGGTTTTGCAGGGCTAGGTCCCAGGGTAACTTGGTTTTTTTTTTGTTTGTTTGTTTTTGTTTTTGTTTCTTAGTTTTGTTAATTATTCCTGTAGTAGTTTTTTTTATAGCTTTACTTTAGTTGCTTAGTGTTTCAATTATTGTGCAGTAAAGGGACTTTTCCCCAAACTCTTTGGTATTTTGCATGCTTTTACATTAACTCTGGCTATATACTTATAGTAACTCCGGCTATTCTTACACAGGCACCTTCTTTAGTTTAGGAAATTTTCATTTAGGATTTTATTGGAAATGTTTTCTAGACATTTATGCTGATTGATCTTCTTCACTCTCTCCCTCACCTTCTCCTTCTGATGTGTTCCCTGTGGCTGTGCAGCTTGAATGCTTCTCTGTGTCCTGCTCTGAGCTCTGCTGATGTGTGTTGTGAGGGGACCTCAGGGAAGCTCTGAAATCAAGATATGGTGAGTACAGGATCACTGCCCACAATGGGGTGGAAAATGTGATTGAGCAGTGTGTCCTCTATGGGGTTGGATTGGAATGATCAGCCAGATGTGACTTCCTGTGTGGTTTCTAGTGGTTGCTTCTTACTTGATAGTTCAGGCCATGACCTATGAATAACTTCAGTATCATGGCTGATTGTAATTCTGTCCAAAACATCTGGACCAGTTGCTTTCTTGTAGAAGCATGGGTGGCTTCTGAGACTATGCAGTATCTTTTTGTCTTTTATAATATACAAGAAGAAAGCAGGAATAGACCTGGAGAGATGGATCAGAGGTTAAGAGCTGTGGCTGTTCCTGCACAGTTCATGAGTTCAATTCTTAACAACCACATGGTGGCTCAAAACCATATGTAATGGGATCTGGTGCCCTCTTCTGGCCTGCAGGAATACATGCCGGGAGAACATTGTGTGTGTAATGAATTAATTCCATAAAAATAAGATGGATATGAAGCTAATAGTTGTGATTTCATACATTTCTAATTTTTGTTTTGTATAGTTTGTTAAATTTTTCTGCTGCAGTTTTTGTTTTAATATTTGCTTATCTTATATATTTAGTGTTTTGATTATTATGTTTCAAAGGGACTTTTTCTCAGTCTGTTTAGAATTTTTGATGGTTCTTGTACATTATCAGACACCTTCTTTAGTTTAGCAAAATTTTCATTTATGATTTTATTGGAAATATTTTCCAGACTTTATCCTCCTCCTGCTTCTTCTCCTCTTCCTCCTCCTCCTCCTCCTCCTCCTCCTCCTCCTCCTCCTCCTCCTCCTCCTCCTCCTCCTCCTCCTCCTCCTCCTCCTCCTCCTCTTCTTCTTCTTCTTCTTCTTCTTCTTCTTCTTCTTCTTCTTCTTCTTCTTCTTCTTCTTCTTCTTCTTCTTCTTCTTCTTCTTCTTCTTCTTCTTCTTCTTCTTCTTCTTCTTCTTCTTCTTCTTCTTCTTCTTCTTCTTCTTCTTCTTCTTCTTCTTCTTCTTCTTCTTCTTCTTCGTCTTCCTTTTCTTCTTCCCCTTCTTCTTCTCCTTCTTCTTCTTCCTCTTCTTCCTTTCTCCAATTGTTTGTAACTTTGCTTTCTCATATGTTACAGAACTCTTTGTTGTTTAGTCCCAGTAAAGTTTTATAATCCAGATTTATTTTTGACCATTGTATCCAATTTTTTTCTATTCATTTTTTTTTCTTTTTTATAATATATTCTTTATTTACATTTCAAATTTGGTCCCCTGTCCTGGTTCCCCCTCCCCCCAAAATTCATTATGCCATCTTCCCTCCCCAATCAACCCTAAACTGCTCCTCTTTTCTGATATTCCTCTACACTATGGCATCAAGTTTTTCCAGGGCCAAGGGCCTTTCCTCCCTTTGGTGTCTAACAATACCATCCTCTGCTGCCTATGTGTCTGGAGCCATGAGTAATTCCATGTGTACTCTTTGGTTGATGATTTTGTCCCTGGGAGCTCTGGGAGTACTGGGTGACTCATTGCTGTTCCTTCTGTGGCACTGCAAAGCCCTTCAGCTCCGTGGGTCCTTTCTCTAGCTACCCCATTGTGGACAAATGATATCTCACAGTTATTAACAGGAACTATACAAAATAGTCCGTCCAATTCTAGTGCTTTAAATCTTATTATAAATACCAAGTCTTTTGTGTCTTTTACTTGGAAAACTTATCATTCAATTGTGGTAAAAAAATAAAAAAATAATAATATTTACCACAAAAAGGTGGCTTTAATTATTGTTTCTGTCCAATGATTGGGATGAAAAATAAGATGGCCAATGATACTCAGTAGTCCTGGCTCTTTTCTGTCTAGAAAATGTGCTTTCAGAAAGCTTTTTAAGAAGATAAAAGGATGACTTTGAACTCCAACTATATAGGATCAGAGTAGAAGACATAGAAGTCTCTCTATAAAAATACTTCTTTTTTAAGACCATTAAATTTTAACACCAAAAGTTAAAATAGTTTTAACAAATAAATCGACAATTTATTGTCAGAACATTAATTCAGGAGTGGGGAATAAAATATTTTTATTCCCCTTTTCTAAGTTTCAATGATAGCACATTTTAAAAGTATCATAGTTTATCAAAGGATAAAAGGTAAAATTATTGTTTTTCCCTTAAGAAAATTGACAAAGCATTTCTTTAAAAAAAGATTTATTTATTTATTTCATATAAAGGAGCATAATATCCCTGTCTTCAGACACAGAAGAAGAGGGCATATGATCCTGTGACATATGGTAGTGATCCACCTTGTGGTTGTTGGGAATTGAACTCAGAACCTCTCGAAGAGCAGCCAGTGCTCTTAAATGCTGAGCCTTCTATCCAGCCCTGAAGTACATTCTATACATCAAAAACAATTTACTCAGGATATCTTTAGACAAGTTCACATGACCTAACTAGTTATTCCCCCTACAAATTATAGAAATACTGGCCGCCCATGTCCTGTCATTTCACAGAGTTTTAATAACATTTAAAAAGGCCTTCTGTGGTTATATTAATTCAAGGGAGTTGAAGATATGAAAATGGTTGTTGTTTAATTTAGACAATAAGTCAGAAACCCTGTGCTGATCTTTCTATCTTAGTATATTTATTGGTTTATAATGAGGCATTTTGGGAAATAAATATTGTTTAAATTATTAAAGTGTTCTCGTCTATATAAATATTTACACATGTATATTTCATTTTCAAAAGCACTCATGTATCATTCTTACTTTGCGTGAAGACAATGTCCAATATAAAAAACAAATCCTGCTCTAGGAAAACAAAAATCTTTAAAACTAATTTAGAACCCTAAGGGATAGTGACCATGTTGTGTACTAGAATTGGGATAGGTTTCATAGAGATACCACTGTGACCAGATCTGTATGTTTACATATATCAGGTACTTAAAAGTAGACATTACAATTTAAATATATATCCTCATGTTACCCATTACAAATAACGATTCAGAGACATAATGTCATTTCATATTTATTTTACCTGTGGGGATTTATTGATTAAAAATACATTTGTCTATTCATATTAATTTTTAAGTTTTATTTATTCTAAATAAAAATAACTTAGTCTAAGTTAACCAGTTTACTTTACTTGTAATCTATTTGGTATTAAGAAAAAGATGTGAAGAATAAATCATGATCCCATGTGGATATTCTATACATAAGTAATAAAAGACAAATTTCATTAAGCCACAATTTTATGTTTATTGCTTGTCCAAGATTTTTTTCCATAATTTTCAGTGATTATTTTGTGAAAACTTCACAAAAAATCTTTAGAAAGCATATTTTTAATTTGGACAGACAGTAAACCATACATATCTAGAGCAGAAGAGTACTGAAGTCCATTTTATCACTGAGGGGAATTAGCTGCATAAATAACTGACACTGAGACCCAACACAGAGTAGCACAGATATTCTTTGCTGGCAGCAGTCTGTCTTGCCCTTGGCAACTTGTCCCTTGATTATCTGTTGGACTTTGTGAATATCAGAGTCAATACTTCCTTTTTCAGTATGCTAGTTTGGAAGTGGTATGGATAAACTTTTAGGTTCTTTAGAGAAACCATTGAGTGAATAAGGTAGAAGCTATCAGAATAAGAACAGAACAAAACATTAAGATATAAAATGAATAGCTTATAGTTGTGGTATTTTGTGCAATTGGGTTCCTATTGACTCCTTGAGACCAGCAAGAGTAATGATGGAGACCATTTTGTCTTGTACCATGTGGTTATATTTACTAAAGATGTGGTGAAGACAAATGGCCCATGCAATACTTATGATACTACCAAAGAGGGGCACCAAGTCCCATGATTTTGTACATCTTATGAGGATCCCCAGATGAAACTTAGAAAAACTAAAGGAGTAGTGGTTTTCTGTTGTCTGTGAACAGGACCTCATAATAATGTAAAAATATTTCCCATCTGGGAATTCTAGGTTCACGGATAACTCACATTCCACTTTCACTGGGACAGGAAAGATTTTGATATTATAAAAAAAAATGAGGACTAGGAAGGCAGATGAGCAAAAAGATAGAAACTGAGTTCACATACAACAACAAACAAATCCTTTGACCTGATCCTGAGACTGACCACAACCCTAACATTTCTTTGTTGTGTAACAGGGATACGATTGACTCAGTGGGACCATCAAGAATAATGGTGGCCATCTTAACTTTATCCATGAGCCTAGCCCTGGGACTTTTCCTAAATCTATAATCCTATCTTAACCCCTTAATTTCCTAAGCATCCTAACCCTAACAACCCTTGTCCTGATCCTAACCATAACCCCCTAATCCCCTAACCCTAACTCTGACCTTGCTTACTCTGGGGGATGTTTCTTAATTATACCTCTTGAAGTGAGAAACTCTTTCTTAATCTTGATCTTTTGTGATGTTCTTATCCACTTTTGATCTAGGCTATATGTGCTTTTTGCAACCTACCTATAGAAGTGTCATGAAAAAGCAGTTCTTTTGTTCTGGTACTTGTACTATTTTATTTTATAAAACAAAGGTGATTTGTTTGTTTGTTTTTTTTAAACTGGCATTAGAAAGTACTTATTTCTTAAATATGCTGGTATACACTGAAGATCAGCTGTAATATCCTGCAACATGAAATCCACCAGTCCTTGATTTTTCTAACTCCCCTTGGCTGACAGCCTTTTTAAGCACATTATGTTAACTAAGCTTTATATATATAAAGATTCATTTTTCTCTATGATTTGAGATAGGCTTATCTAGAAAATCTGTACTAATCCAACTGTATTTTGTTTTTTAATTCGCCACTGTTAAAAATGTGCTGACTAGTAATAGTGCTCAACAGTGTTTCCCTTATGTTTCGCTTATGTTTCTGGCTTTTCTTAGGGGTTGTTTGAGAAAGGTGCTTCAGTTTCCCTGAGCCCAGGATTTAAACAAAACAAAACAAACAAACAAAAACAAACCCCACTTGTTTCAGGTTTTTTTTTTTTTGAGACAAGTGTTTCTCTGTATAACAGAGACTGACCTGGACCTCACTCTGTAGACCAGGCTGGTGTTACATTGGGTCATCAATTCCTGGGTCAGATAGATACATCCAATGAACCTTCAGTAATGGTCTAGGCAAACTTTTCATCATTATTATGGAAAGAAGACAAGTGTTTTGAGGAGAGCTCAGGCACAGGTACTGGTAAATGCAGGGTCCTGGCTTCAGACGGGGAGAAGCAGGAAGCTGACCAGCCTAAGCTGGAATGTTGTTCCTCCCTCAGGGCTGTGTGGGGTGTGATGCCTCTTGATATCTTATTTCAAATGTTAATGGAATGCAAACCACTCCTGAGATCTTGAGTAGGTGTGGTCCTGGATAGGAAGCACACTTTAACCTGAGGAGGGCTAAGACTCACTGGCCAATCAAAGGGCGCCAGGCAGACCTGCCAGTCAGACAAAGAGGTGGGATCTTCAGGGTGCCTTTTGGTGTGTTCCCTGTGGCTATGCAGTTTGAATGATTCTCTGTGTCCTGCTCTGAGCTCTGCTGTTGTTTGCTGTGAGGGGGACCTCAGGGAAATGCTGAAATCAAGACATGGTGAGCACAAGATATCTGCTCACAATGGGAAGGAACATGCAGCTGAGCTGTATGCACTGGGGTGGTGGGTCCTCTATGGGGTTGGATCAGAAACATCAGCCCAATGTGACCACCTGTGAGGTGTGTAGTGGTGCTTCTAACCTGCTAGTTCAGGCAATGACCTCTTAATAACTTCAGTATCACGGCGGATTGTAATTCTGTCCAAAACATCTGGACTAGTTGCTTTCTTGTAGAAGCTTGGGTGGGTTCTGTGACTATGCAACAACTGTGTCCGAAGCTTTTTGTCTGTTACAATATACATTAAGAAGGCAGGATTAGGCCTGGAGAGATGGTTTAGAGGTTAAGAGCTCTCGCTGTTTTTACACAGGCCATGAATTCAATTCTCAGCAGCCACATGGTGTTCCATGATCATATGTAATGGGACCTGGTGCCCTCTTCTGGCCTGCAGTAATACATGCAGGGAGAACATTGCATAAGGAATGAATTTATTCCTTAAAACAAAAGAACACAGATATGAATCTAATATTTCTGATTTCAAACATTACTAGTATTTCTTTTGCTTGGTTTGTTAATTTTTTTCTGCTATATTTTTTTTTTGTTTCTTTAACTAATATGTTTATTGTTTTGATTATGATGTGACAAACGTGTCTTTCTCAATCTGGTGTTTTTGATGCTTCTTGTACATTAATAGACACCTACCTTTAGTCAATGCAAGCTTTCATTTGTGGTTTTCTTGGAAATATTTTCTTTATGCTGATTTTCTTCTTCTTCTTCTTCTTCTTCTTCTTCTTCTTCTTCTTCTTTCTTTCTTTCTTTCTTTCTTTCTTTCTTTCTTCTTCTTCTTCTTCTTCTTCTTCTTCTTCTTCTTCTTCTTCTTCTTCTTCTTCTTCTTCTTCTTCTTCTTCTTCTTCGTCGTCGTCGTAGTCTTCTTCTTCTTCTTCTTCTTCTTCTTCTTCTTCTTCTTCTTCTTCTTCTTCTTCTTCTTCTTCTTCTTCTTCTTCTTCTTCTTCTTCTTCTTCTCCTTCCTCTCCTCCTCTGCCTCCTCCTCTTCCCCCTCCTCTTTCTCTAACATATATTGAGAAAGTAAAACACACAAGAGCTCTGATACAAAAGAGGTTGTTTGTGGAAAAGGAAAGGCGTGAGAGCCTGAGGATGGTGACTTATTTTCCTGGCTGGTATTACATATCTTTCTATGCTGGTCCTAGGTATTTGCATTTTTGGTGATTATTGGTCTAGGTACTAGTTTCTCAGTTTTTCTTATTTTTGTGGGAGTGTTATTCCTGTGTTACAGTTTTCTTTGTAGATTTTTAGAGTGTTGGCTGAGTGCTGGCTCTTTTACTGACCTGTTTGTTATGTTCAAGAGAGATTGCTTGTTGATGTTGGAAGCTAGGAGAGGAGGTGGGCCGGGTAAGAAATCCTTGCAATCCATAAGGAAACATAATCAGGAGAGAGGTGAAGTTGATAGCATTTCAAACTTTCAGAGCTACAGTCATCTGAAGGATAAAGTGAGTACATACATGCATGTCCCTTTGGGTCTGGGATAGTTTACTTAGGATAATAGTATTTAGTTGTATCCATTTGCCTGCAAGATTCATAATGTTCTTGCTTTTACTAGCTGAATAGAATTCCATTTTGTAAATGAATGACATAATCTTTATCCAAATTTTGGTTGAGGGACATCTTGATTTTTTTCACTTTCTAGCTGTTATAAGCGGGCCAGGTGAGGCAGAGTCCATCACCTTAGAAGCCAAACTTAAGAGGATCTTTCATATAGTGTGGCTTCTGAAAACGGATAAATGATATATTCGAGATCCCGGATTCTTCCAGTATGGTTTCAATTTGGCACGATTCCAGCCATCTTTTGGCAGAGTCAGAGCCATAGGGAAGACTCCATTAGAGTTCATTGCACTGAAATTATGAAGATGATTCTTGAATTTCATTTTGCTACCACAGCTTGTTGAGGTAGCTAAAGCATTGATAAATCTGCCATGGAGAGATGTATACAAGGAGAGGATGTACCCAAACTGTTACAAGAGGTGACCTTCAAGATTTTGCCTTGTGTGTCAGAAGAGACTTTAGATGTTTGAACAGTGTAGGAGTTCCTGCAGACTGTTAGGATCCCTGAAGAAAGACTGAATGCATTTTCATCACAGGATGAATATTTGCCCATAGTGTCAAAGGTCAGGATGCAGTTGATTGAAACAAAAAGCTTCTAGATAGGATGATGTCTTTGGCTGCTTGTCTGTCCTGTCTGGCTCTCTTTGTGAAGCTTGTGGAAGATCTTCTGGTAGGAGCCATTCCAGATACCTTCCAGGATAGTGTTTATAGAATGAAAATTTTATTTTTTCTCTCTTTTTTTGCTTTTCCAATAATTTATATATTCCTTGTCACCCTTATCACTATCCCCATTATATGTCCCTTGCTATGGCAGAGTCCCTCCCCCAGTCCCCTCTGTTTTTCTTTGAGAGGTTTTGGGGCCCCCAGGTATCCCCAAAATTGGTGCATCAATTCTCTTGTGAATTAAGTACATCCTCTCTCACTGAGGCCAGACATGGCAGCCCAGTTAAGGAAACAGATTCAAAAAATATCCCCCCCCCCCCACAGCTATAGGGAAAGCCCTTGCTACAGTTGTTAGATGAACTTCTGAGCCTCTGTGCTGCACAACTGCTATATATGTGCCAGGGGCCTTAGTCCATCCTATGTATGCTTTCTGGTTGGTGGCTTAGTCTCTGAGTGTCCCCAAGGGTGCTTGTTACTTGAGTCTCTTGGTCTTCCTGTGGAGTTCCTATCCTCCTCAGGGGTTTCAATCTTCCTGACAACTCTTCCATAAGATTCCCCAAGGTCCATGCAAGGTTTGACTCTGGATCTATGCAGCTTTTGCAGTCAGCTGGTGGGTGGATCCTCTCAATAGACAATTAATTAAGGCTTCAGTGTGGGAGCATAACAGAGTGTCATTAATAATGTCATGGATTGGCGTTTGTCCATAGAATGGCACTCTCAAGTTGGGCAAATTTTCATTGGCCATGCCTTCAGTCTCTGCTCCAGATTTTACCCCGCATTTCTTTTAGAGGGAAAACATTGTGTGTGTCCTTGATGTGTTCTGTGTTGTGGTTGAAACTGACCCTTCAACTTTCTTCTCATGCTCCCATATATGCACTATAATCTCTTTCCTTAAATCATAGAAAATAGAATATATACATTTGCTAATCAGTGATAATCAAGTGTAGTGGTTTTATGTTTTATATTTATTTTATTTTTTGCTTTTCTTTTCCAAAACAAATTTCGCTGTGTAGCTTTGTCTGTCTTTAAAGTAGTAGGGAAACCACAAAATACACATGTCTTGTATTTGTAATATAAGCATATTTTTGTGGGGTTTTTCTTTTTTGTTTTGGTTTGTTTTGTTTTGTTTTTTGATATTTTTTTTCGAGACAGGGTTTCTATGTATAACCCTCGTTGTCCTGAAACTCACGTTGTAGACCAGGCTGGCCTCAAACTCAGAAATCTGCCTGCCTCTGCCTCCCAGAGTGCTGGGATTACAGGTGTGCGCCACCACTGCCTGGCTCTGTGGTTTTTCATCCATACCTTTAGTATTGAAATTTGACCAAATGTTATAGATTAAACTTCATATTTCTTCCAGATGAATACAGATGTGCTGTGAATTTGTAATTCTTTGTAGGAACTTTCATAAAGAACTTTGAGTTCAGTATCATTTTTGCCATGGTTGTTTTTTGTAGGGATTGAGGGTCTTAAAATATACATTTTAGTCTCCTAGAACACATTACAAAGGCCATGCCGGAGTCTAGGTAAATGGCATACACATGCCTGTGCCTCTGTGATTAAAGACATGAGAAAATACACACAGATTGCCCATCATGTTTGTTGTTAGCAATTGTTTATGCAATTTTTCAAATGTGTGCTCGGTATTGTGGGTCTGTTTCCTCTGCATCTCCCTCTCAAGTTACATTTCTCTGGCAAAGCTGTGTCCTATTCAAAGTTTCAAAAGTAACAGAGGTGTATCTCATAATTAAAGCTCCTTCTAAAATGACACAGTAATTATAAATTCTGAGTCAGAAAATAAGCAGAGCAAGCACGAGAATTATATGAGTATATATTTGAGAAAGCATATATTTGTTTTCCAGTGATGTTAGTATCATGCTTTGTGTTGTACATTTGTATGGGGTATTTAGGATGCAGTGACTTTTGATGATGTGCATGTGAAATTCACGGAGGAAGAGTGGAATTTGCTGGATCCTTCCCAGAAGAGTCTCTACAAAAATGTGATGTTTGAAACATACCTGAACCTCAAAGCTATAGGTAAGACTGTTATTTTTTTTTTCAGAAGGAAAAAATGTTCCTTGGTTATTGATGATCTTCTATTATTTTAACTGTATAAAAATTGAGCTGAATAATTCAGTTTCACTGAATTTTCACTGTAACTTTCACAGTACAGTTAAAATTCACAGTATCTTTAATTTTGCCTATTTTCCAATACTGTATCATTCATTTTCTTGTACTGTGTTTTAGGCTATGATTGGGAAAACCATCATCTTGAAGAACATTGTCAAAGTAGTAGAAAACCTGAAAGGTAATTTTCATGTGCAAGCTTATACAAAACTATCTCTGAGGAAACTTTAATATCTTATGGAATCTCCAGTTAAAAGCAAGACTATAAAATAACAGTCTTTTAGGTGTAGCTATGATTATATTATTCTTACAAAACCATGTACCTCAAGATCCAATATCTGGTTTGTGTATCCATTTGATTAATAGCTCCATTAGAGCTATGCTGTGGACCTGACATTCTGTATAGGCTCAAAGTATTTAGAAATTGCATGATGAATAATGATAAATCTATATCCAAAACATTCTAATAAGCAGTTAGTCCATAGAAAGTTTGGTGATACTCATATTCTTATAGTAATATAGTTAAGATTGGTGAGAGAGCATTTTATGAGTATCAAGAATGTTGTTGTGGAGAAACATTAGACTATATTGCACATGGTATGAGAAACAAAAATTCAAACAGTGTGAATGCAATGTGTAAAACTCTCATTTATCATTCTTTTTTATTAGGTATATCGTGTGTCACAATGGATAAAAATGATGTGAGCTGAGGCATATTGAAAGAGGAAACAAAATTTTTCTTCTAAAACAAGAAGATACATAGTATTCTGACTTTGATAGAAATTAGGAATGTGAAAGATATTTGCAATTAGTTGGTTTTCTATTTTTACAGGGAATATCCCAAAACTCATAGTTCAGAAAACCTTTATGGGTATTAAGAATTTGAAAATTTTTCTGTGTGTTCTGGTTAATAGTCAAAAGTGTTGTAATTCACACGAGAGGAGAAAATATGAATACAATCAGTGTTATAAAGATCAGAGTTTTTCTTTCTTCAGATAGCTAAAATACATCATATAAAAAGATGGTGTTATAAATATGAGCCATGTAATAACTATCACAAGTGTCTTGAACTACTCATGATGAGGGAGAACACCATGAACATATACATTGCTAAAACCTTAAGATCTGCTACTTCTTTACCATTAGACAAATTGTAAACATAATTCATATTGATTAAATGATTGATCAGAGTTATGAATGTGGTAAAGATTTCACATGTGCTAATTAACGTTGCAGGCATGTAAGAAGATATACTGGAGTGAAACTCTATGAGTGTAATATATGGGGTAAAGCCTTTAGAAGATCAAGTCATCTCCAATATCATAAAATAGCACATACTGGAGAGAAACCTGAGGAATGTAATCAATGTGGTAAAGCCTTTGCACAGCACAGTGCTCTCCAAATACATAAAAGAACACATACTGGAGAGAAATCTTATGAATGTAATCAATGTGGTAAAGCCTTTGCACAGCACAGTGATCTCCAAAGACATAAAAGAACACATACTGGAGAGAAACCGTATGAATGTAATCAATGTGGTAAAGCCTTTGCACAGCACAGTGATCTCCATAGACATAAAAGAACACATACTGGAGAGAAACCTTTTGAGTGCCATCTATGTGGTAAAGCCTTTGCACAGCGCAGTTCTCTACAATATCATAAAAGAACACATACTGGAGAGAAACCTTATGAATGCAATCAATGTGGTAAAGTCTTTGCACGTCACAGAAATCTCCAAAGACATAAACTGATACATACTGGAGAAAAACCTTATGAATGTAATCAATGTGGTAAAGTCTTTGCACAGCGCATTCATCTCCAAAGACATAAAACAACACATACTGGAGAGAAACCTTATGAATGTAATCAATGTGGTAAAGCCTTTGCATGCCACAGTACTCTCAAATACCATAATATGACACATACTGGAGAGAAACCTTATGAATGTAATCAATGTAGTAAAGCCTTTGCACAGCACAGTGATCTCCAAAGACATAAAAGAACACATACTGGAGAGAAACCGTATGAATGTAATCAATGTGGTAAAGCCTTTGCACAGCACAGTGATCTCCAAAGGCATAAAAGAACACATACTGGAGAGAAACCTTATGAGTGCCATCAATGTGGTAAATCCTTTGCACAGCACAGTTCTCTCCAATATCATAAAAGAACACATACTGGAGAGAAACCTTATGAATGCAATCAATGTGGTAAAGTCTTTGCACGTCACAGAAATCTCCAAAGACATAAACTGATACATACTGGAGAGAAACCTTATGAATGTAACCATTGTGGTAAAGTCTTTGCAAGACCCAGTGATATACAAAGACATAAACTGACACATACTAGAGAGAAACCTTATGAATGTAATCAATGTTTTAAAGCCTTTTCATGTCACAGTGATCTCCAAAGACATAAAAGAACACATACTCTAGAGAAAACTTGTGAATATAATCAATGTGGTAAACCCATTGCAACACCCATTCATCTCCACTATGATCAAAGAACACATACCAGACAGAAAACTTATTGATGTAATCAATGTGGTAAAGTATATTCAGAAGGGAAAAATCTGCAAATTCTCTGTGCTGGAAACAAACCTACTGAGTATAATCATGAATTAAGTAGGAGTTAGGGTGCTATCATATTAGGAATATGATAGGCATTGCTGCTTGGGATTATTACCACTCTGGAGATGGCTCTTGTGATGCCTTGGCAAAGAAGATTGCTGCCTTTTACCCTTGTCTGAAGAGTTTCCTTGAGGCTATGTTAAAGAGTTACATTAATTGCTTTGACAAAGTAAGTCATGAAGATCACCACATAGAATGTTGCCTTACAGTTTTTAACAAGCATAGAAAAGTAAAAAAAAAAAATGAAAAATACAAATGTAAGGTTCAAAATGAAAGGGATCATCAGGACGTTGAAGGAAGCTAAATCCTGTGATCAAGGATATTCAATGGTGTTAAAGGAATGGTTCCATTAGGGCAAGGTTCCATCCAGTGAAACATATGGATTTGCAGTTGTATGAATGTGAACTATATCATGTTAGGAATTATTATTACCTGGTTATTGATTTCATGTGGAGATATGCTGATACAAGTATGTGTCAAACTGAGAAGGTAACTTGATTGCTATTCTGAGTTTTCAATTTAATACCTAAAAGGAAAAGCTTAGGTCCAGGCATGGGGTTAGAAGATTTTTATCCCAGAGTTCACGAGTCAGAGACCTGGAGTTCTCTGAGTTCAAGGTTATTCTACTGAGCAAGTTCCAGGACCACCAAGCTTAGTCAGTGAAGTTTTTGAAAAATAGAAAGTGGGTGATAATGTAATGGAAGGGGCCATGTTTCAGCCTCATCAAGTGGCAGAAGTCAGCAGCTTTGTGTATGTGGCTCTGGATTTAGAGGCAAGAATAGAAGAGACTAATGAGACAATTTATGCTGGATAGATGTAATACAAAAATTAGAGGCGATGGGGAAGAAATCAGCATCACTGAGTTAAAATCTTCGGGGTAGTGTTTTCTGAGTGAAAAGAGGGTATGTTCCAGAGATAGTCAAGGTTGGACCTTGTGGTGCAGCTGGACTTGTTCATGTGTAAGAATCACCCAAGAGTTACTGGTTTTAAAAGCATGAAGTTGTCATGCAGAGCGGCTGAGGCTTGGCATCATTGAGCGATCATAGAGAGGCTATGGGTTAAGCATTTTTGCAGCAGGAGAACCCAGAATCCTGAAGATGCAAGTACCATGGGATGAGCAGCAAGAACAGCAGGAGCAGGAGAGTGGAGTCAACCAGACCTTAGAGTGATAGAGAGGACAGGGCTGGAAAAGTGACTCTGTGTTTTCAGAGTACCAGAGATGATCATGTATGGATTCCAGACATTGAAACAAGAAGCTGTGATATCGAAATTACCTTGGAGACAGACACCAAGATTTTGAGATGATAAAACTGTGTGTTACCTGCTCAGGAAAACTTTTTAAGGGAATAAAACCACTCAAATGAAACAATTGTGCTTCAGTAAACAATGCAGAAAGGAGTTAATAGATCAGAAGATTGCTTTAACATCATACCTGGACTTGCAACATTTAGAGATTGATCAGCTGGATTTTGGTCTTTTTTAGGTACAGGACTTCCTCACAATGACTTTTAGGAAGAGTCAAGTGTATCCTGTTTATATGAAGACATATGATGTGGTTTTGTTTTTGAAAATGTATGTGATTACTACTATATGAAAGGATTAATCTTAGGAGAGTCTTTGAACTTTGGACTTTTACTGTTTTTGAGACTGCTCTAAAGGATGGGGATTTCTGAAGTAGGAGCTCATGTATTCTGCATGTTTAAGTTTGATCCCTATATATTCATGTGTTTGAACAATCATATGGGGGCCATGCAGTGTTATGTGGTAATTTAAATATGCTAAGCTAATAGGGGGTCATTATGAGATGGTGTGGCCTTTTTGGAGGAAGTGCATCACTGTGGGGTGGGCTTTAAAATTCCTACCAGTGCTGAAGAGACCCCCCCCATATTAGATCCCTGGAAGACAGTCTCTTCCTAGCTGCCACTGGATAAAGATGCAGAACTCTCAGCTTCTACAGCATCATGAATCTTTGCATTCCTGATATGATGAAAATGGAATAAACCTCTCAAACTATAAGCCAGCCTCAATTAAATGGTTGCTTTTATAGGAATTGCCTTGTTCATTATGACTTCTCATAGCAATGGACATGATAAGACAGAAACACCGTGAGCCCTTTTAATGAGGTCAAGACTTTGCACAATTCTGTAGTCTTCATTTTCATGAAAGAATGTTTGTTAGAGAGAAACTTTATGAATGTGTTTAGTATAATGAAGCCTTTGTACACCTCTATAGTCTTCATCATTATGAAACTATTCATACTAGAGAGAAATTCTATGAATTTTAGCAATGTGGTAAATTCATTATGTTATGAGATTCACTGAGTTCCAACACAATTCAAACAGCAGGACAATGGAAATGATAAGAAGCTATTGTAGTCAAATTGTTACTGATTAATGCATCCTGTAAGAATATATTAAGAAGCTTATCTGAATCACCCCATCCCATCCCCACCCTGAGCCAGAATCTGATATAGATTTCAAACCTGAAACCACAAACATCCATGCTAAGTTACAGCTGCATTTCCCACCAATGAGGATTTTCTACTGTTGTTACTCTATGTGAAATGATACAGAATGTAGTTTTTATGGTTTAGCCTATCACACCCACTGGTTTTTTTGTAGTTAGAAACACATATTTTATTTTGAGGAATAAAACATGGATAACAGAAATTATTGCTAAGAACAGTCATTATGTTTTGGGGAATAAAACAAGTGATGAAAACTTGCAAAGTATTTTTAAGTATGCAGGTCCCTTATGACCTGGGACTTGAACTTAGTTACAACTCATGGCTAAATAGAGGTTGGTAACCAAAAGGCAGTCCTTAGAGCAAGTTTGTTTTGCTTGTTCCCAACATTTTTATATCATAGTCATCATTGAATATATAACAGAACATATATTGAAGAGAAATCTTATAAATACAGTCAATGTGATAAAATATTTCACAATAGTTATCTATGAAGGCATAAAAATACATCCTGAAATAAATGCTATGAATATGCCATTTGGTAAAGAAAGCCTTTCCATGTAGCAGTTCTCTTAGAAACCATAAGAAAAAGTCATAATGCAGAGAAACCTCATAAACACAGTAAAGTATCAAAATTTTGTACTTTCTAGTTTATTTATACAATAGTAAACCCTTTAATATGTAATTAATCTATTAAAACATTTGCATATCACTGGAGTCTTTGAGAACCTTCAAGAAATCCAACAGTAATCTGTGACTAAAAAGATTTTGGTACGTTATTAGCCAACATATGTTTATTGAGTTCCTCAATGTTATTTATTGTGGAGCAAAACATACAACAAGTGTCAAAATTCAATTCATAGTTTATGATATATCTACATTTTCTTTGCACATGCAAACCCATTTTTACTTACAAAGTCCACTTATTTTTATTTTTCTAGTTGATTATGTATTCAACAACTTTGCTGACAGTGTTCATCAACCCTAGGAATTGCCTTTGTGAAATCTTGTTTCATTTATGCAAACTATCAAATCATTTTCAAAGAAAGATAATTTATTTCCTCATTTCTAATTTATATTACCTTCCTCTGTTTCAGTTTTATTGATCTAGCTAAACTTTTATGTTATATATTGGGTAGTTAGTAATAGAGAAAATGGAACACCTTGTCTAGTTTGGGAATTAGTGGAATTAATTTGAATATCTCTACAGTTAATTTAATGTTGGCTATAGGCTTTTTGTAAAGTGACATTTTTATGTTTAAGCATGCCCCTTGTATCCTTAATCACTACAAGTATTTTATCATAAAGTGGTGTTGAATATTGTCAAAGAATTTTATATTATCTCACGAGATGATCAATCCTTGGATTTTCTTACACTTTAATCCCATTATGTTGAACCATCACTGTGTTTCTAGAATGAAGTCTTCTTCATTGATCATGGTGGATGATCTTTTGATGTGTTTTATATTTAATTTTATTTGTTTTGTCTATTAAATATTTTTACATGTGTGCTTTTAAGGATGATTGGTCTGTAATTCTCTTTTATTGTTCAGTCTTTTCTGACTGGATATATGAGTAATCATGGATTCATAAAATAAATTGGATAATATTTCTTTTGTTTCTATATTGTTGAATACACTGAATTCTTGTAAATTCTCTTTGAAAGTCTGGTACGGCTCTACTCTAAAACTGATGGACATGGGCTCATTTTGGTGAAATATTTTTAATGAATTCTGTTTTCCTTCTTGTTTATGTCTGTTTATGTTGGTTTTCTCTAGTTTAATTTTGGTATGTATAATCTATTGAGGAAATTATCCATTTCTTTTAGAATTTCCAAGTTGGTGGAGTGCACCCTTTTTAAACTATGTCTTTACCACTCTCTGGATTTCTTCATTGCCTGTTATTTAATCCCCAATTTCATTTTAGATTTCATTAATTTGTATATTCTTTAACTTTTAATAAGAGTTTGCTTATCTTGTCTAATAAAAGGCTGAAAACACCAACTCCATGTTTCATTAATTGTTTTAATTGTTATCTTTCTATTTTATTCATTTCAGCCCCCAACATGAAAATTTCTTGATGTCTTCTCCTTTTTTTTCTTTGCTCCCTCACTTCTTTTTGTTGTAGCCTTTAAAACATGCTGTTAAATTGCCAGCATGGGAGTTCTCCCCCTTTTTTTTTTATGTGGACTTTTTGTGCTGTGAACTTTCCTCTTAGCTCCACTTTAATGTTCTTTATGTTCTATGAAATTTTGCATGTTGCATATTCATTTCCATTGAACTCTAAAAAGTCTCTAAATTCTTCCTTTATTTCTGTGTAGAAACATTTTATCTCATACAATTACTTAGTAGTCAGTTAACTGTCCTTCCTCATCTCTTACAACACTGAGACATCAACAGGGTTTTACTGTCCACACAAGCTGCCAAACTGAGGTTGGGGTGGGGGATGTGGGGGAGGAGGGGGAGTTTCGACTCCCTCAGAGCCCAGTTCTCTGCTTCTGGCTCCCACACAGCCCTGGAATGCACAATAGAATTCACTCTACAGCAGGAACTCACTACAAAGGGTTTGGCCACAGGTAGGGTGCTGAAAGGCCACCTGCGAGTCTGGGACAGCGCTCCAAGACAGCCACTTCCCAAAAGCAGACCTCTGTGCCTTCATCTCACTCAGCCTGGCCCCGGACCATCCATGAACCTGTGACATGTGCGATTTGAGACTGAGGCAGAGGGACGCATGGCCAGGAGAGCCAGACTGAATAAAACACCCTGCTGGGCAGAACCAACCAGTTTCCTGCTACCATCTAGCGGCCAGCATGTGGAAGAGCAGGCACCACAACAAGGCCACCAAGAAGTCTCATGTACCATGTCCCTCTCCAATAAGCCCGGACTGAGACTAGGTGACCTCCAGGTGAAATAGTACCTATGTAGGAGTCATGGATGCCAGATTAATATAAAAGGGCAACACCTCACAAAACAAAAGACCTGCTGGCCGTCCATACATCCAAGGCCTTAGGAAAACAGCAGAAAGGCTGGAATGGCGATGCGGCCTGAATCTGCAGCCAGAGCAAGATGTTGGTCCTGGCCACGGCTACTGTCTGGGGTGGCCTTTCCTCCTCTCCTCCTCTGGTTCCCTGCAGCTGTTCTTCCTGTCACTCGCCACAGCCGGCGGCCCCCAGGCTGCACACGTGTCTTCATGCAGCCTCTCCCTCCCCATCTGGGCCAGCAAGGCTGTCTCTTCCACATCACACATGGCCTCCCTCATCCTTCCGCCCCGGGCCCAGGCACTGCTTCACCCATTCATCTTTTCTCCTCCTTCATGTTCACTAGTGGTCGCCCTCCTGTGAGGCAGCTGTCCTCACAGTCTGGCCTAGGCCTCAGAGACCCTACTTCCCACTTTGGAAGACTGAGGAACGCAAAAGAGCTCCAGCTGCCACTGTCCCCAGGCCTCCTTCCTTCTTGCCTTACAGAAGGCCGTCTGTCTGTCCGCTTGTCTGTGGGCCATGAAGCCTGAGCAACCTCCCGTTGTAAAGCAGCTATCCTGAGAGGAGACATTGGGCTCTGCTCACGCTTTGGTTCACCCCTAAATGTCTGTGCCAAATGCCCAGGAAGTTCCTTCCTCCCTCAAAACTCAACACGTCCCCATTTGCACAACAAAGGATCATTGCATGGGTCCTTTTGAGGCCCAAACATCTACAAGACTAACTCACACTCAGATGTCAGTCACTGGTAACTTGGCAACCGGGGAGACGGTGTTGATCCATCACCTGTCCAGCTGCAGAAGCAGCGTGCTATACGCGTGAGGAGGGGTGAGGCTGTTTTTAACGCTGTGACTTGTTGAGCTCCGGTTTAGCCACAGCATGGGGGATGGGGACGCAAGGTCAATACTGGCTGCACAAGAAGGAAAGCACTCGCCTGGAGCTTGACCTCCACATAGGTCAGGGTGGCCAACCTCATGTGACCCCTTCTGGGAGCGGCTCCAAGGGTCACCTCTCACAATGGCAGAGTGAATGCCGCTGGTAGCGAGGGGA
This sequence comes from Apodemus sylvaticus, assembly GCF_947179515.1. Classification (NCBI taxonomy): domain Eukaryota; kingdom Metazoa; phylum Chordata; class Mammalia; order Rodentia; family Muridae; genus Apodemus; species Apodemus sylvaticus. The sequence goes on along the minus strand of NC_067493.1, from coordinate 8,745,225 downwards.
ACAACAATCCAGGACAGGTCTACACTGCAAGCCAGTGAGCGGCCTGCTGGGAACTGGCCAGGCTGGGCAGTGCTGCTCTTCCATCATGGTAGAGCCTCAGCAGGTAGCCTTCAGTTTCACCTCCTCTCCTCTCCTCTCCCCTCCCCTCCTCTCCTCTCCTCTCCCCTCCTCTCCTCTCCTCTCCTCTCCTCTCCCCTCTACTCCTCTCCTCTCCTCTCCTCTCTACTCCTCTCCTCTCCTCTCCTCTCCTCTCCCCTCCCATCCCCTCCCCTCCCCTGCCCTGCCCTCCCCTGCTCTCCTCTCCTCTCCCCTCCCCTCCCCTCCTCTCCCCTCTCCTCCCCTCCCCTCCACTCCCCTCCTCTCCCCTCCCATCCCCTCCTCTCCTCGCCTCCCCTCCCCTCCCCTCCTCTCCCCTCTCCTCCCCTCCCCTCCATTCCCCCCTCTCCCCTCCCCTCCCCTCCACTCCTCGCCTCCCCTCCCCTCCCCTCCCCTCCTCTCCTCTCCTCTCCAGCAATTTATTGTCACCAAGCTGCCCCGCCCCACCACATCCTCTCAAATGGCCTTTTAGGAACTGAGATGAGGACTGAAGATGTCTGTGATTCCCCACAGAAGGGCGCTATAACTGGAGGCGACACAGGGAGCAGAGGCCCTCACATCTTACCGGGAGCCATCTTATATTTCACAGAACATTTTATTCCCATGTAACAGCCACACGGCTGTTTCAATAAATTGAGTACCTGGTGTCACGGCATCAAACCTACCCTGGTGGAAGGAGCCTGTTGAGGCAGCTAGGTCTGGAGAAGGAGGTGGAGACAGGCCTCAGAGGAAGCGACCATGGTGGGTGGAGTCTCTACCATCGGCAGATGCTGAAGGGGCTTCTGAATAAACCCTCAGAGCCCCAAAATACTTCTTCCACATGCGTATTCCTGCCTAGGATTCCTCCATGGGGAGGAGGTCAGCTTTTATTCTATGGTCAACAATAGTCCTGAAACCATAAACCTATGAAAAATGGGTTAAAATAACAGCATTTGTTGTACAATACTAATGGTAAAAACTAAACATATCAAATTAATCTTTGCTAAATGACCAAGCACAAAGAATAATTTTCTGATAAAATTGAATGTTTTGAAGGAAAATATTTCTGATAAAATTGAAAAATTATAGTAAATTTGCTAAAATGAAGATTTTCATGGAAAAACACAGGTAAAATGATAAATATAGAAAACATTTCTGAACTAATGAAAGAGATAAGTAGAAACATTTCCTGATAAAATTGGATATATACTTCAAATATATGGCTGAAAAAATTATGAAGTATACAAAAATGTGTTAATATTGAATGTTTTCCTGGAAATATTACTTAAAAATAGAAGAAACGTATAAGAAATAGAGTTAAAATTGAACTTGGTGGAAAATAATAATGGTAAAATAGTAAACATATAAAATACACCTTTACTAATTGACCAAGCACATAAAATATATTCTAATAAAATAAAAGGTTTTGATGGAAAATATTTCTGATAAAATTGAAGAAGTATAGAAAAAAGTGTTAAAATTGAAGACATATGGATAAAATTATAGACATATTAATATGTCGAAACTAATTGAATTGGTAAATAGAAGTATTTTATGATAAATTTGAAGATTGACATGGTACTTCTGAACTGGAGAAATATATAGAAATATATATTAAATATGAAGAATTTGAGGGAAGATAACATTTTCAAAACTGTAAACAAAGAAAATATTTCTGTAGTAATTGGTCAATCACATAGAAAATATTTCCATTATAATTGAAGATTTTGATGGAAAATATTTCTGATAAAATAGAACACATATATAGAAAGTGTTCAAACTGAAGATTTCCATGAATCTTCAATCCAGGGTAGACATAGAAAAGAATTCTACACTTCTTAAAGAGTTAATTAGAAATATAGTCTGATAAAATTGAATATTTTCAAGGAAAATAGCATTGATAAGATTGAGGAAATATATAGAAATATTGTTAAAATTGACAATTTTGGAAAACAATAGTGGCAAAATAGGAAAAAAAATGTATCTTTACTAATTGACCAAATACATAGAAAAAATTCTGATAACTTGGAAGGATTTGATGAAAAATATGTCTGATAAAATTGAAGAAATAAAAAATTGTTAAAATGGAAAATTTTCATGGACAAAATTTCTAAACAAATTGAAGTGGGAAATAGAAATATTTTATGACAAAGTTGAAGCTTTACATAGACTATATTTCTGAAAAACTGAAGAAAGGTAAAGAAAAATAATGTAAATTTGAATAATTTATTAGAAAATAATAATGGTAAAATGGTTAACATAGAAAATATTTGTTTGCTAATTGACGAAGCACATAAAAATTTTTATGAAAAAATTGGAGATTACATGCAAAATATTTCTGAGAAAGTTGAACAAATATATAGAAAAATGTTAAAATTGAAGAATTTGTTGGAAAATAATAATGGTAAAATAGTAAAAATACAAAATAAATTTATTTACTTATTTTATAAATATGTCCTGTCTACCATTTTATCTTTATTATTTTTCCAAGATAATCTCCAATTTTGACACTTTTTCTATTTAAAGAACACTATCATTTTTACAAGGTTGAATTGTAGTCATTTTCCTATATTTCTTGCTAGCCCGGGCTTGCTGTATCGGTGTAGGCCTTCTTTGGAGGTATTATGTATTATGTGTCCATGTCTTTTGGTGATTGTGTTGTTTCAAGGGTTTCCTGAAAATGTTGGTCCATAAAAATTCTTACAGTAGTGGGTATTGGGAGGGCATGCACCTTGTTGATCCTGGTGTGGCCATCATCTGATGGGAATCCTTAGTCTGTCTTTTTCCAGACCTCCAGTTCTTTATGTTTCAGATGAAGGTATGCAGAGAGGTGGCAGGAGAAGGCAGGTCTTCCTGGGATATCAGGCTGCTGAGGGAAACTTGGCTTGGTGCAGAGGGCTCAGAGATCAGGGATCTGTTTTCCAAGGACATGGATGATTTCTCTGTGTAAAACAACATGGACTCTCAGCTCTCAATCTTGGCAAAATCAAATTCAAGCTCATTGAAGGACGTTTATATTTGAACTGTATTCTGACTGTAATGAGTATGGTATGGATCCAAGTCCAATGCTCATATGCACCAAATTACTTCCAAAAGACTGCCACAGCCCAAGAAAGAATTCCCATAGGGGTCACAATGGAGTGAAGAGTCAGCCTCCATGTACATTCCCAATTCATTTGACATGATATTACCACACAATATACAACAAGGACAGAATATCACAGTATCAAGGCACTCAATCTTTCCAATATACAGGTCTGCAGAAGTACTGAAAAATATTCAAATTGTCAAAGCATAATTCAACAAAAGTATGAAGCCAATTTTTTTTCATATTATCTAAGATGGTGCAATAAACTCCACAGCCAGATTTTATTTTAAGCCAGTGACTTAGCAACCATTCCAAAAAATGGAGTTAAAGATTCTATTTAAATCAGTGTGAATATTATGGGCCAAAAGTAATGTAATTCAAACTAATATAAATCAAATGTAATGCTCCATCGGTGGCACTGATTGGAATCTAACCAAGTCACATGAATTGGCATCATAGACATACATTTGTGTTGTTGCAATGTAATGAAACACAGAACTGTTTCAAAACAAATACCAACTAGACATGAATGAAAAATATATGGTACATAATAACATTAGCAATACAATTCTCTCGCAGAAATGCCATGTGGAATCTTTCATGTCCTTTAGAAAAAAATGTATGACATTTTTCTCAAACTTCTTAATAAGGTGTGAACAAATATCAAAAGAGAAATGTTTCATCAAATGGCACTAACTGCCAGGGACTGATTATCAGACAAGACATCAGCATGATAACTCAGTGAATGTCTGCACAGGTACTGATATTGGACAAGACGGGGGTTGGATCTTTATAATCCAGGCATTTTGGATTTAGCATAATGACCTGTTCCCCAGATGACAGGAGTCACAGGAAGTTTGGAGATATTTTGTAACCATGACTAGCACACAATAGCATATGAACAACAGAGAGAATGTTCAACTCATGGCTCAGTGTGTCCTGTGACACTGCGCTTCCCTACACTAGACAGTGGAAGACACAATGTCCCATGATTCTTCCCAGAGTGTGAATGAGACGGAACTTTTATAACCTTCTAAACTCTGGTCTATGGAAGCTGGGGGCGGGGCAAGGGCTGAGAGTGACAGGTGGGGGCGTGGTGCCCAGAGCTGCTATGGGGCTGGGCGGGGTGAGAGTGACAGGAAGGTTCAGGTGTGGCCTGAGTCAGCTGGTGACCCTGTGCAGACGCCCTGAGCCTGCTCCATCTCTGACACTGCAGTCCCCCGCCTTTCCCCTCACCCCGTGACCCCACGACCTTTCCCTTCTACCAGGACATCGATACCCTGCCCCCACAGGTTCACGCCTACAGGGAGGAGCCTCAGCTGATGGCCACGACCCCGACCACAGCATCCCTGCATCTATTTCCCCTGGGAGCTCAGCTCTGCTGAGGTGGGCAGGGCCCAGGGCCAGAGGGCGGGGCGTCGCCGGGTGAGGGCGGGCCAAGGCATGAATACTGAACAAGCTCACTGCCCTGTTTGTCTGTCTGTCACCGGCCCCGCCCCCTCGCGCGGCCCCGCCCCCAGCCCTCTGTACAGGAAGACCCTGGGTCTCTAACCTGCGCCCACAGCAGGAGACAGGCAGGCAGGAGAGCTGTCCCACAGTGATGACATCACAGCCCCGCCCCCAGGGCCCTGATTCACCAGGAAGTTCCCGCAGCTGCTGAGCAGCACAGGGAGAAGCCGCTCGTGCAGGAGGACTTCCTGCCCTTCCTACGGGTGGGGAAATTCATCCTTGCTATGCAGCTTGAATGATTCTGTGTCCTGCTCTGAGCTCTGCTGTTGTGTGCTGTGAGGGGACCTCAGGGAAGCTCTGAAATCGTGACATGGTGAGCACAGGATCACTGCCCACAATGGGTAGGGACAGGCGGCTGAGCAGTGGGTGTTGGGGTGGGGGGTCCTCTCTGTGGCTGGATGGGAAACATCAGCCAGATGTGCACATCTGTGAGGTCCCTTGTGCTGCTCCTCACTTGTCACATCAGCCAGTGGTCTCTGAGTGACCTCACTGTCATGGCTGATTCTGAATCTGCCCAAAACATTCAGACCCGTGGCTTTCTTGTAGGAACATGTGTGGTTTCTGTGACTCTGCAGCACGTGTGCAAACCCTTTTGTGTTTTATAACATTCATTAAAAAGACAGGTATAAATCGAACAGCTCTGCTTGCACATGTGACTTGTTTTTTTTCTCTAGTTTTGTTATTTTTTTTTCTATTGTAGTTTGTTTATTGTTTTACTTTACAAGTTCAGTGTTTTTATTATTATGTGGCAAAGGGACATTTTCCCAAAGTATTTTGTATTTTGGATGCTTCTTTTAAATTAACAGGCACCTTCTTTAGTTTGGGAATGTTTTCATTTAGTGATAATTGGAAATATTTTCTTGTCCTTTTTACTGATTGATCGCCATCACCCCCACCCTTACCCTCACCTTTGCCCTTGCCCTTGCTCTCTTTTTCTTCTTGTGTTCTTCTTGCTGTTGTTGTTGCTGTTGTTGTTGTTGTTGTTGTTGTTGTTGTTGTTGTTGTTCTTCTTCTTCTTCTTCTTCTTCTTCTTCTTCTTCTTCTTCTTCTTCTTCTTCTTCTTCTTCTTCTTCTTCTTTTCTTATTCTTATTCTTATTCTTCTACCTCCTCCTCCTCTACCTCTTCCTCCTCCTCCTCTTACTTCCTCCTCTCCCTTCTTCTTCTTCTCCTTTTAATTTTTTTTCTCTTCCTCCAATCCTGTGTGGTTTTGCCTTCTCATATGTTGCAGAACTCTGGGCTACTTAGTGCCTGGAAAGTTTTTTTTTTACCAATTTATCAATATTTTTTGTGATTCATATTTTGGTTGTTGTTGTTTTGGATTTGTTGGCTTTTTTTCTTTCAAGACAGGGTTTCTCTGTATAGCCCTGGCTGTCCTGGAACTCACTCTGTAGACCAGGCTGGACTCTAACTCAGCAATCTGCTTGCCTCTGCCTCCCAGAGTGCTGGAATTACAGATGTGCTCCACCACTGCCTGCTTGCTATTCATTTTTAATTTGTGTGATTCTCTCTTCCATTTGTTGTTCTTTGGATGATCCTTGCCTCAATATTTGTCAGTGGACAGGCAATTTCAATGTCCTACTCTTAGTGACTTAGGAAATGCTTAGGCCATTAGCTACCTCAATCAACTGCTGCTGTTTCCCGTTTGTGCCTTATATACCTGTAAAACCTTCTATATTTGTACTCTGTCTCTATTTTCTGCACATGCACTCTCTCTATTCTCTTTCTCTTCCTTCATTGCTCGTTCCCTGCTCCCCATCTGTCTGCCTAACTTCAGGTTTTCTTGTGCACCTCTATCCCATCCTCAGGTTCTCATTCCTCTCCCTTCCCCCATAGAACCTCTTTTGCATTCGATCTCTTGCATGTTCTAGATTCTCTGGACCTGCTGTGAAATCATAGCTTGGCTTTCTTGGTGAAATATTTTCCTGGCTGTTATTCATTATATTCCTATGTTCGTGTCTAGCCATCTGGGTTTGTGGTGATAACAGGTTTAGGAATGAGTTTCTGGGTTTGTCTTTTTGGGTGTGAGCTTTATTCCTGGTTTAGAGTTTGCCCTCTGGATTTTCATAGGATGTTGTTTAAATGTTGTGTCTTGACTGACCTGTTTGGAGGGTGTGCTCAAGAGGGAATGCAGGCTAATTTTGAGAGCTAGGAGAGGAGGTGGCAGGAAGAGATCATCTTAGCAATCCAGAAGGACACATAGGAGAGAAGTGAAGCTGCCAACATTCCAACATTTCAGAGCTACAGTTATCTGAGGAGATGCCTCAGTTGAGGGTGTGTCCTCATCAGAATTTCTGGTTGCTATGTGTGTGAGATAGTGTGGATGATTGATGTGGGAAGGCTCTTCCTCTGAGGGTGAAAATATTCATAATCAAGTGGGCCTGGGCTGGATGAGAGAGCTACCTGAGCATGGGACACTGACCAAGCAGGACAGCAAGCCAGGAGACAATGTTTGTCCATGCTTTTATCTTCATTTTGTAGCTTCAGTTTCTACTCTAAGCTCCCAAAGTGATGAATTGTGCTCTGACAGAACCTTTCACAACAACAGTTCATTAAAAGAGATGCTTCTGCTCAAAAGATGCCATCACGGCAGCAGAGTAGCAAGCTAGATCAACAATAACAAAAACAAATGGTATCAATAGTTGATTTTGCGGCCGGACAGTATTTATTCTTTTTGGCAGGAATGTGGAATATATCAGGAATTGAGATGATGAAAGTCATAGAAATCTGTCCATGGAGCTTAATCAGTTGTTCTCATAGGACTTGCAAGATTGGAGTTTTCACAATATGCAGCCAGAGGAAACTGAGATCATAGCATTTTAGAAGAAAAAAGAAACTGTGTAAATTTTACCGAGAGGTCATTTGTGTGATATTTTGGCCAAAAATCTTTTCTCCTTGTCTTACACCTGAAATATAGAGTTGGGTATGTTTTAAAAATAATGGGCTGATTTCTAAATTTTCATTCTATTTATATGTGTTTGTTTACTTTCCCCACTTATTTATTTATTATTTATTTATTTAATTTACATTCTACTTTCTCCTAACTCTCCATCCCCCTTGTACAGTCCATCATCCCTGACTCTTTTTATCTCTCAAAGAAGCACAGGGACCACTGTAGTATCAAAAAAAACCCATGGCATTTCAAGTCTCTGCATGGCTGAGCATATCTCTTTTACTGAATTTAGACAAGGCAGCCAAGTAAGAAGAACGTTGTTCTGGCTGGTTTTTTCGTGTCAGCTTGACACAGGCTGGAGTTATCACAGAGAAAGGAGCTCTACAGTTGGGGAAGTGCTTCCATGAGAAACACCTTTGGATATTTTCTAAATTATTGGTCAAGTGGGGAGAGCCCCTTGTGGGTGGTACCATCCCTGGGCTGGTGCTCTTGGGTTCTGTAAGAGAGCAGTCTGAGCAAGCCAGGGGAAGCAAGCCAGTAAGAAACATCCCTCCATGGCCTCTGCATCAGCTCCTGCTTCCTGACCTGCTTGAGTTCCAGTCCTGACTACCTTTTGTGATACACAGCAACATGGAAGTTTAAGCTGAATAAACCGTTCCTCCCCAACTTGCTTCTTGGTCAAGATGTTTGTGCAGGAATAGAACCTTGACTAAGACATGAGGTAATGAAAATGAGTAGCAGTTGAGTTTTTCCAGTATGAAAGGCTGGGAAAGGTCAGTGGAGAGGTGAAGACACAGGGGCAGTTGAAGATTCAGGACTGACCAGACTTTGAAATGAAACTGGGCCTTGCAAAATTTGGTGTGTGTGTGTGTGTGTGTGTGTGTGTGTGTGTGTGTGTGTTGTGGGGACATGCTAATCCTGATCTGGTTACCCATTTTTTTCTATTACCTCATCGTGGAGTTTCACAATTCTTTTCTCCTGAGTGTATTCTTCCTTTCCATCCCCTAATTGCTTTTGGAGAAACTTGGAAACACAGTTTTGCTATTGGGAAGGCAGTGGTGAAACTTACCGGATCTTTGAAGAGCTTCGTTTCTTTTTTAAAAAAAAATACAAAACAAAACTAGAATTGCCCATCTGTTGAGTCTGGAATTCAAAACAGTGAAAAAAATGTCTATCAGGACTTTATCACCATTACTATTATTATCTTGAATTTTCAAGACCTTTTTCTTTCTTTCTTTTTCTGTGTAGACCTGGCTGTTCTGGAACTTGCTCTTTAGGCCAGGATGGCCTCGAACTCACAAGAGATCTGCCTGTCTCTGCCCCACAAGTGCTGGGAATAAAGGTGTGCACCACCACTGCTTGGCTGTCCAGGTTCTTTTGAAATATGGGAGGACATAGACTAACACTGAGAGCCACCTGAGACCTGAGACCACATGGCAACTGCTAAGTGCAAAACCTGTTCATGCTGTCCTATTGTTTAGTTGACGAAATAGGTATACCAGACTGGATTAGAAGCGTGGTAACTTCAGCAGCCAAGCCATTAGCTCAGTTGTGAAACATTTGGCCCATATTTTTTTTGACTCTGTTTTGAAGTTATCACTGTAAAGCTGTAAGGCTGGCCAGTGTTATTTAATATTCCTTCTGAGAAAGGAATCCAATGCCTGTGTCCAGAGTTTGCTGCGTTGAAGAAACTTGGTGTAATTTCTAATTGTTGCCTGCAAATTTGTTCCTAAACTGAAGTTCTTTGAGTAGCACACATGTAGTGTGGATGCTTATTAACTTGAGTGTTTTGAGACAGGATCCTGCTGTGTAGTCTAGGGCTGCCCTAGAACTCACTATGTCTTCTAGGTGGGCTGGAGCTCACTGCAATCTCCTGTTTTACAAGTGCCCAGTGATGTGTGTGTGGTGGTGGCAGTGTATGCGTGCCTCACCTGTCTAGGCTTATGCTTTTAAAGACGCTCTTCAGAGCCTGGGGAGGTATGAGGTGTGTCCTGACCTCAGAGTAGGTAATAAATTGATCAGCAAGTACTAACTAATAAGAAGGACATTTTACTGCCATTCTTTAATAAACTTAAGAATTTCTTTAGGTGCAGTGTGTTTGTGAGCTTGGGAAAACTGATGTTGCGAGTCATATTTACTCTTCTGTTGTATGTGAACTGGGCCCTATAATAATGTAAAGATATTTCCCATCTGGGAATTCTAGGTTCTTGGATAACTCACTTTTCATTTTCATTGAGCCAGGAAAGAAGATTTTATACTTTTTTGTTTGTTTGTCATATGCTTTTTTCAAGAAAATATTTCTCTGTATAGCCCTGACTGTCCTGGAACTCACTAGACCAGGCTGGCCTTGAAATCAGTAATCCTCCTGCCTCTGCCTCCCAAGTGCTCAGATTAAAGGCGTGCACCATCATTGCCTGGTGGGGAAAGAATATTTTGATACTATGAAAGAATATAAAAAGGACTAGGAAGGCAGAAGAGTAAAAGATAGAACCTGATTCCCCTCAGCACAACAAACAAATACTTTCACCTGAGATTAACCCTAACCCTGACGTTTCTTCTTTATGTAATAGGGATACTATTGATCAATAATAATGGTGGTCACCTTAACCATAACCCTCAGCCTAACCCTGGGTTTTACACTAAATTTCTAATCCTATCTTAACCCCTTATTTTCCTAAGCATCCTAACCCTAACAATGATTGTCCTGATCCTAACTATAACCCTCTAATCCCCTAACCCTAACTCTAACCATGCTTACTCTGGGGGATGTTTCTTAATTATACCTTTTAAAGTGAGAAAACCTTTCTTTCTTTTTTATTTATTTATTTATTTATTTATTTATTTATTTATTTATTTATTATATGTAAGTACACTGTAGCTGTCCTCAGACACACCAGAAGAGGGCGTCAGATCTCATTACGGATGGTTGTGAGCCACCATGTGGTTGCTGGGATTTGAACTCAGGACCTTTGGAAGAGCAGTCGGTGCTTTACCCGCTGAGCCACCTCTCCAGCCCGAGAAAACCTTTCTTATTCTTGATCTTTTGAGATGTTCTGATCCCCCTTTGATCGAGGCTGTAGATGCTTTCTGCAACCTTTTGGAAAGGTCATTTTTGTCTTTTGTATTTGTACTCCTTTATTTTACAAAACAAAGGTGATTTGTTTGATTATTTTATTTTAAAACTCACATTGGAAGTACTTATTTCTTAAGTATTCTGGTATATAATGGAGATCAACTGTAATATCCTGCAACATGAAATAAAACAGTCCTGATTTTTCTAATTTTCCTGGGCTGACAGCCTTTATTGGGTCATTCTATTAACTACCCTTTCTATATACATAGAAAGACTCATTTTCTCTATGATTTGAGATAGGTTTATCTAGAAAGTCTGTACTAATCCAACTGTATTTTTCTCTACTTTTCCAATGATGAATATGTGCTGACTAGTAATAGTGCTCAACAGTGATTCCCGTGTATTTCTGGCTTTTCTCCTGGGGTTGTTTGGTATCTATCATCTGTTGAAGGGAGCTTTTTTGCCTGTTCCAAGCATTTATCCATAAACAAAACTCTTGGGGTTTTTTGTTTGTTTGTTTGTTTTTTGTTTTTTGTTTTTTGTTTTTTGTTTTTTTTTTTTTTTGTTTTTTTTTTTGTTTTTTTTGTTTTGTTTTTGAGACAGGCTTTTCCTGTATAGCACTGGTTCTCCTTGAAATCACTGTGTAGACCAGGCTGGCCTCAAACTCAGAAATCCACCTGACTCTGCCTCCCAAGATTATAGGCCTGCACCACCACTGCCTGGCTAAAATGCTTGTTACTAAAAATAAATCTTTAATTTTAATAGCTTGGGTCATGCATTGGGTCATTCATCTATTCCTGGGACAGATTGATATGGCCAATGCACCTTCAGTAATGGTCTAGGCAAACTGTTCACCATGACTTTGGGAAGACTACAAGTGCTTTGAAGAAATCTCAGGCATAGGTCTTGGTAAGTGCAATGTCCTGGCTCACAGAGGGAGGAGCAGGCAGCTGACCAGCCTGAGCTGGAATGTTGTTTCCTCCCATCGGGCTGGGTGGAGTAAGATACCTCTTGGAATCTTATTTCAAATGTTAATGGGGTGTAAACCAATGCTGAGATCTTGAAAAGGTGTGGCCCTGGATAGGAAGCACACTTTGGACATGCCAGTCAGACAAAGAGGCGGGAGCTTCCAGGATTCATTCTTTGTGGTCACTGTGGCTGTGCAGTTTTAATGGTTCTCTGTGTCCTGCTCTGAGTTTTGCTGTTGGGTGCTGTGAGGGGTCCTCAGGGAAGCTCTGAAATCAAGACATGGTGAGCACAAGATATCTGCCCTCAATGGGGAGGAACATGCGGCTGAGCAGAGTGTGCTGGTGTGGTGGGTCCACCATGGGGTTGGATTGGAAGCAGCAGCCAGATGTGACTTCCTGTGAGGTCTCTAGTGGTTGCTTCTTACTTGCAAGTTCAGGCCATGACCGATGAATAACTTCAGTATCATGGCTGATTGTAATTCTGTACAAAACATCTGGTCTAGTTGCTTTCTTGTAGAAGCCTGGGTGGTTTCTGTGAATATGCATCACCTGTGTCCAATCTATTTTTTTTTTTATTATATATATTAAGAAGACAGGGTAAGGCCTGGAGAGATGGCTCAGAGTTTAAGAGCTCTGGCTGTTCTTACACAGGCCATGAGTTCAATTCTTAGCAAGCACATGGTAGCTCATAACTATATGTAATGGAATCTGGTGCCCTCTTCTGGCCTTTAGGAGTATATGTAGGGAGAAATTTGTATAAGTAATGAATTCATTCCTTAAAAAAATAGAAGACATCCACTCTTCTGTTGAGGGATACCTGGGTTCTTTCCAGCATCTGGCAATTATAAATAGGGCTGCTATGAACATAGTAGAGCATGTATCCTTATTACATGGTGGGGAATCCTCTGGTTATATGCCCAGGAGTGGTATAGCAGGATCTTCTGGAAGTGAGGTGCCCAGTTTTCGGAGGAACCGCCAGATTGCTTTCCAGAGTGGTTGTACCAATTTGCAACCCCACCAGCAGTGGAGGAGTGTTCCTCTTTCTCCATACCCTCTCCAACACCTGCTGTCTCCTGAATTTTTAATCTTAGCCATTCTGACTGGTGTAAGATGAAATCTCAGGGTTGTTTTGATTTGCATTTCCCTAATGACTAATGAAGTTGAGCATTTTTTAAGATGCTTCTCCGCCATCCGAAGTTCTTCAGGTGAGAATTCTTTGTTTAACTCTGTACCCCATTTTTTAATAGGGTTGTTTGGTTTTCTGGAGTCTAACGTCTTGAGTTCTTTATATATATTGGATATTAGCCCACTATCTGATGTAGGATTGGTGAAGATCTTTTCCCAATTTGTTGGTTGCCGATTTGTCCTCTTGATGGTGTCCTTTGCCTTACAGAAACTTTGTAATTTTTTGAGGTCCCATTTGTCAATTCTTGCTCTTAGAGCATACGCTATTGGTTTTCTGTTCAGAAACTTTCTCCCTGTACCGATGTCCTCAAGGGTCTTCCCCAGTTTCTTTTCTATTAGCTTCAGAGTGTCTGGCTTTATGTGGAGGTCCTTGATCCATTTGGATTTGAGCTTAGTACAAGGAGACAAGAATGGATCAATTTGCATTCTTCTGCATGCTGCCCTCCAGTTGAACCAGCACCATTTGTTGAAAAGGCTATCTTTTTTCCATTGGATGTTTTTAGCCTCTTTGTCGAGGATCAAGTGGCCATAGGTGTGTGGGTTCATTTCTGGATCTTCAATCCTGTTCCATTGATCCTCCTGCCTGTCACTGTACCAATACCATGCAGTTTTTAACACTATTGCTCTGTAGTATTGCTTGAGGTCAGGGATACTGATTCCCCCAGATTTTCTTTTGTTGCTGAGAATAGTTTTAGCTATCCTGGGTTTTTTGTTGTTCCAGATGAATTTGACAATTGCTCTTTCTAACTCTGTGAAGAATTGAGTTGGGATTTTGATGGGTATTGCATTGAATCCGTATATTGCTTTTGGCAAAATGGCCATTTTAACTATATTGATTCTACCAATCCATGAGTATGGGAGGTTTTCCCATTTTGGGGGGTCTTCTTCCATTTCCTTCTTCAGAGTCTTGAAGTTCTTGTCATACAGATCTTTCACATGTTTGGTAAGAGTCACCTCAAGATACTTTATACTGTTTGTGGCTATTGTGAAGGGGGTCATTTCCCTAATTTCTTTCTCAGCCTGCTTATCCTTTGAGTATAGGAAGGCCACTGATTTGCTTGAGTTGATTTTATAACCTGCCACTTTGCTGAAGTTGTTTATCAGCTGTAGGAGCTCTCTAGTGGAGTTTTTTGGGTCACTTAGGTAGACTATCATGTCGTCTGAAAATAATGATAGTTTGATTTCTTCCTTTCCAATTTGTATCCCTTTGACCTCCTTACACAATGGAGTACTATTCAGCCATTAGAAACAATGAATTCATGAAATTCTTAGGCAAATGGATGGAGCTAGAGAACATCATACTAAGTGAGGTAACCCAGACTCAAAAGGTGAATCATGGTATGCACTCACTAATAAGTGGATATTAACCTAGAAAACTGGAATACCCAAAACATAATCCACACATTAAATGAGATACAAGAAGAAAGGAAGAGTGGCCCCTGGTTCTGGAAAGACTCAGTGAAGCAGTATTCGACAAAACCAGAACGGGGAAGTGGGAAGGGGTGGGTGGGAGGACAGGGGAAGAGAAGGGGGCTTACGGGACTTTCGGGGAGTGGGGGGCTAGAAAAGGGGAAATCATTTGAAATGTAAATAAATTATATCTAATAAAAAAATTAAAAAAAAATAGAAGACAGATATGAATCTAATAGTTCTGATTTCATACATTACTCATTCTATTGTCTATTTTGTTATTTTTTGCTGTAGTTTTTTTTTTAATTTCTTTAATATGCTTAGTGTTTTGATTATTACGTGGCAAAGAGACTTTTTCCCAATATTTGGTATTTTTGATGTTTCTTGTACATTAATGGGCATCTTTTTGGTTTATGAAAAAATTTAATTTATGATTTAATTTGAAATATTTTCTAGACCTTTATGCTGATTGATATTTTTCCTCTTCCTCCTCCTCTTCTCTTCCTTTCTCCTCCTCCTCATTCTCTTCTTCTCCTCCTCTTCCTCCTCCTTCTCTTCCTCCTCTTCCTCCTTCTTTTTCTTCTTCCTTCTCCCTCTCTAACATGTCCTGAGAAATAAAACTAAAGTGAAACATGTAAGAGTCTGATGCAAAAGAGGTTGTTTGTGGGAAAGGAGAGGAGTGAGAACCTGAGGATGGTGACTTATTTTTCTGGCTGGTATTACTTATCTTTCTATGCTGGTATCTGGGCAACTGCACTTGTGGTGATTATTGGTCTAGGTAAGGTTTCTCAGTTTGTCTTGTCTGTGTGGTTGTTTATTCCTTTGTTACAGTTTTCTGTCTAGATTTTTATAGTGTTGGCTGAGTGTGGCCTCTTTACTGATGTTTTGGTTATGTTCAAGAGAGATTGCTGGTCAATGTTAAATGCTAGGAGAGGCGGTGTGAAGGAAGTGATAATTTCAATACCCAAAGAGACGTAGTCAGGAGAGTGTTAAAGCTGCCAACATTTCAATATTTCAGAGCTACAGTCATCTAAAGGAGCCTCAGTTTAGGGTGTGCCCTCAACAGAATGGCTGGATGCTATGTCTGTGTGAGATAGTGTAGATGAGGCTTGGCACTGTAAGAGGCCATGGAAGGCCATTGGTGAAGGTGCAACCTCATTTGCAATTGATGGCCCAAAACTGAAGGGGTAATGCATAGAAGTTGAGGCTTGGCACCATGAAGAGAACCTATGAGAGGCGATTGGTGAAATCTAGTTACAGCAGAAAGCAGCAGTGTTTTGGAGATGCCAGTAACATGAGATGAGCACTAAGAACAGGAGCTGCAGTGGAGTACAGGCAGCTGGAGCCTAGAAAACACACTGTGTGCTACAAAGGGGAGAGCTGCAGAAGTGCCTCAAGCACTTGGAGGAGCTCAGAACATGGTGAGCTGGTGAGTTGGATTACATTTATTGGAGTCTGAGTTTTGCTTTTGATTGTGACTGTGCCCTGATATTGTTCTTTCTTGAAGGAATAATGTATTTTAGTAGAGCCCACAGTTAAGAGTCTTTGAATTTTTAAAAGATATTGGATATTTTAATGAGTTGGAATTTTTAATATGTAAAGACTTTGGGACTTTTAAAGTTATTTAGATCTTGGGGATGAATGAGGAAATAAGGGTTGAGGATTAATAGTGATATGTTGGTGTGTCGAGTTGACAAGGGGTCAAATGTACTGGCTGATTTTGTGTGTCAACTTGACACAGACTGGAGTTGTCACAAAGGAAGGAGCTTCAGTTGGGGAAGTACATCCATGAGATCCAACTGTGGGACATTTTTTTCAATTAGTGATCAAGAGGGGAGATTGTAGATTGAGACCATCCCTAGACTGGTATTATTGGGTTTTATAAGAGAGCAAACTGAGCAAGCCAGGGCAAGCAAGCCAGTAAGAAACATCCCTCCATGGCCTCTGCATCAGCTCCTGCTTCCTGACCTGCTTGAGTTCCAGTCCTGACTTCCTTTAGTGATGAACTGCAACGTGGAAGTGTAAGCTCAATAAACCCTTTCCTCCCCAACTTGCTTCTTGGTCATGATGTTTGTGCAGGAATAGAAACCCCGACTAAGACAAGGGTCATGAAAATGAGTGGCAGTTGAGCCTTGCCGGTATGAGAGGCCGGGAAAGATCAGTGGAGAGGCGAAGACGCAGGGGCAGTTGAAGATTCAGTACTGATGAGATTTTGAAATGAACCTGGGTCTTACAGAGCTATGTGTGTGTGTGTGTGTGTGTGTGTGTGTGTGTGTGTGTGTGTGTGTATGTGGTGTGTGTGTGTGTGTGTGTGTGTGTGTGTGTGTTGGGGGGACATGTTACTACTGGTCCAGTTACCCGTTTTTGTTTGCTTGTTTGTTTGTTTTCTACTGTCTTATTGTGGAGGTTTACCATTCTTTACGTCCGCGTGTATTCTTTCTTTCCATTCCCTAGTTGCTTTTGGAGAAACTTGGAAAAACAGTTTTGCCACTGGGAAAGCAATGGTAAATCTTTTTTCTTTCTTTGTTTTTTTTTGTTTTGTTTTGTTTTTTGTTTTTGTTTGTTTTTGTTTGTTTTGGGTTTTGTTTGTTTGTTTGTTTGTTTTTGAGACAGGGTTTCTTTGTGTAGCCCTGGCTGTTCTGGAACTCACTCTGTAGACCAGGCTGGCCTCGAACACAGAAATCCACCTGCCTCTGCCTCCCAAGTGCTGGGATTACAGGCATGCACCACCATGCCCAGCTAGCAATGGTAAATCTTATCGGAAAGCAACTTTGTCACTTTCCTTTAAAAACAAAACAAAACTAAACTAAACTAGAATTGCCCATCTGTTGAGTCTAGAAGTCAAAACTGAAAAAAACTTTCTATCAACACTTTATCATCATTATTATTGTTATTTTGGATTTTCAAGATAGTTTTTTTTTTCTGTGTAGCCCTGGCTGTTCTGGAACTTGCTCTGTAGACCAAGCTGGCCTTGAACTCACAAGAGATCTGCCTGCCGCTGCCTACAGAATGCTGGGAATAAAACCTTGCACTACCAATACCAGGCTTAAGAGTTCAGGAGAAGAGAATTTCATTTTTTTTTTGTGACATGCTGATCATCATGTTTGGGGAAGTTTAATTTACAGTTATGATGGGAATTAAGTATCTGGGTGGTTAAGATAATGTTCATCTACCCGTAGAAAGGAATGTGAGTTGACATCACTTCATAATGGCTTTCCCTGTTAGGCTACCACATATGTCAGACAATGTAGCTCCCTCAGCATTGCTGATGATCTCTGTGCTGACAGCATCATGGGCTGAGTTGGATAACACGTGTGTGTTAGGCATTAGGGATTCTGCACAACACCAGTATCTGGTACAGATATCACTTTGATTACTATCATGGCTGCTGCTTATGCCTGGCATGGCAGAGATGATAGCAATTTATTTGGTAAACGAATGAGACACTGCAGTTGATGTGTTAAGCAGGGAGCCTGGCATCTAATAAATTATCGAGTGCCCAGGGAATGGTTACATGGAAAGTTTAGGCTGAGCTTTATTCAAGTATGCACGCATATATTTTAAAAATAACAGCAGTGCTTTTAACATGTTGACAGATCATGAGGCTGTGGGGGAAGATGATCTGGATGGGTCATATGGCCTTGGAGCATGTTTGAGACAGGTGGGGCATTTTGTGTGCTTGTCAAGGGTTTTGGTTTGTTAGGTTTTCTTAATTCCTTTTTTTCTCTTTTTGACACAGGGTTTCATCATTAGCCTGAGCTGTCCCTATAGACCAAGTTGGCCTCAAACTCACAAGAGATCCACCTGACTCTGCCCCACCACGTTCTGGGATTAAAGGTTTGAACCACTGTTGCTTGGCTTTCCATGTTTTGTTTAAATATGAGAGGACATAGACTAACATTGAGAGTCACCTGAGACCTGAGACCACATGGAAACTGCTAAGCGCAAAACCTGTTCTTTCTGTCCTACTGTGTAGTTGATACAGTAGGGATATTAGAGGGGTTTAGAAGGGAGATAATTTTAGTAGCCAACCCTTCTGCTCATGTGGTCCATTTTTTTTTCTTTTTTTTTTTGACAGTGTTTGCTGTTATCATTGTAGAGCTGTAAGGTCAGCCAGTGTTGTTTAATATTCTCTCTGAGAAAGGAGTTCAATCCCTGTGTCCAGAGGTTTCTGAGATAACTAAGGCATTGGTAAATCTGCCATGGAGAGATATGTACAAGGAGAGGAAGTAACCAAACTGTTACAAGAGGTGACTTTCTAGATTTTGCCGTGTGTGTTAGAAGAGACTTTAGACGTTTGAACAGAGTAGGAGCTCCGGCAGACTGTTAGGATCCCTGAAGAAAGATTGAATGAATTTACATCACAGGATGAACATTTGCCTATAATGTCAAGGGTCAGGATGTAGTTAATTGAATCAAAAAACTTCTAGATAGGATGATTTCTTTGGGGGCTTGTCTTTCTTGTCTGGCTTTATTTACAGAGCTTGTGGAAGATCGTGAAGGAGGAGCCTTTACAGATATTGTCCAGGATAGTGTTTATAGAATGAAAAATTTTATTTTTTCTCTCTTTTTTTGCTTTTCCAATAATTTATATATTCATTGTCACCCTTATCACTATCCACATTTATATGTCCCTTGCTATGGCAGAGTCCCTCCCCGAGTCTCCTCTGTTTTTCTTTGGGAGGTTGTGGGGCCCCCAGGTATTCCGAAAATTGGTGCATCAATTATCTTGTGAGTTAAGTACATTCTCTCTCACTGAGGCCAGACATGGCAGCCCAGTTAAAGAAACAGATTCAAAAGATATCCCCCCCACACACAGAGCTATAGGGAAAGCCCTTGCTACAGTTGTTATTAGACGACCTTCTGAGTCTCTGTACTGCACATCTGCTATATATGTGCCTGGGGACTTAGTCCATCCTATGTATGCTATTTGGTTGGTGGCTTAGTCTCTGAGTGTCCCCAAGGGTGCTTGTTACTTGAGTCTCTTGGTCTTCCTGTGGAGTTCCTGTCCTCCTCAGGGGTTACAATCTTTCCAACAAATCTTCCCCAAGATTCCCCAAGGTCCATGCAATGTTTGACTCTGGATCTCTGCAGCTTTTTCAGTCAGCTGCTTGGTGGATCCTCTCAATGGACAATTAATCAAGGATTCAGTATGGGAGCATAACAGAGTGTCATTGATAATGTCATGGATTGGTGTTTGTCCATAGAATGGCACTCAAGTAGGGCAAATTTTCATTGGCCATTTCTTCAGTCTCTGCTCCAGATTTAACCCACCATTTCTATTAGAGGGGAAACATTGTGTTCTTGGTGTCTACTGTGTTGTGGTTGAAACTGACCGTTCAGCTTTCTTCTCATGCTCCCATACCTTCACTATTATCTCTTTCCTTAAATTATATAAAATACAATAGATACATTTGCTATTCAATAATAATCTATTTATTAGTTTGGTTGTTTTATATTTTTAAATTTATGTTATTTTTTCTTTTCTTTTCCAAAACATATTTCTCTTTGAACCTTGTCTGTCCTTAATGTAGGAAGAGAAACCGCAAAAGACACAAGTCTTGTGCTTGTAATGTAAGCATATTTTTGTGCAGTTTTTCCTCCACATCTTTAGTGTTGAAATTTGGCCAAATATATAGACTATATTCCATTTCTCAAAAAGGCATATGTTCATTACATCAATATTATCTGAGGATTCAGGTTCGTTAGGTTTCACATGAATGCTGTTCTTTCTCAGTCTTGTGTTTGTTCTCAAATGATTGAATAAATGGAAATATTTTGCCTGTGTGCATGAATATGAATACGATCTTTGTCTCATCTTTAGTGTTGTCAGAGGATAGTCTCGGAACTCCTGATCTTGAAGTAATGAGTAGCTGTTGGTCCCCCATGTGTTTACAAGGAATTTTCCACCATTATGTGGAAGTCCAGCAGATGCTTTCCAATGCTGAGCTCTCTCTCCTACCCTAAGTTGCTTATTTATGATCAAAATTTATATTACTATTATTTCCATCTGTCCATTTGTAACAACTTAAGCATGTATTCTCTTTTAGTAAAATTTTATTAATGTTATAGTTTAAACTGTTACACTTCCTGTTTCTGCCAGATGAATTCAGATGTGCAGTGAATGTATAATTCTTTGCAGGAACTTTAGTAAAGAACTGTGATTTATATATCACTTTTATTTCCTAGGTTGATTTTTGTATGGATTGAGGGTTTTACAATATAACTTTTAGGCTCCTAGAACACATTACAAAGGTCATGCCAGTGTCAAGTTATTAGACATACACCTGCCTGTGCCTCTGTGATTAAAGACATGGGCAAATATACCCAGCTTGCCCATCATGTTTGTATTTAGTAAATGTTCATACAATTTTTCAGGTGTATTCTCAGTACTATGGATCTGTTTCCCCTGCATGTCCCTCTCAGTTGGCATTCCTCTAGCAAGGCTGTGTCCTATTCAAAGTGTTCAAAAGTGACAGAGGTGTAACTTATAATTAAAGATCCTTCTAAAATGACACAGTGATTATAAATTTTGAATCAGAAAATAAGCAGAACTAGCACGAAGATTATGTGAATATATATTTGAGAAAGCATATATTTATTTCCCGGTGATGTTAGTATCATGCCTTGTGTTGTACATTTGTATAGGATATTTAGGATGTAGTGACTTTTGATGATGGGCATGTGAAATTCACGGAGGAAGAGTGGAATTTGCTGAATCCTTCCCAGAAGAGTCTCTACAAAAATGTGATGTTTGAAACCTACCTGAACCTCAAAGCTATAGGTAAGACTGTTACTTTTTTTTCAGAAGGAAACAAATGCTTGTTGGTTATTGATGATTTCTATTATTTTAATTGTATGAAAATTGAGCTGAATAACTTTCACAGTAGAGTTAAAATTCACAGTATCTTTAATTTTGCCTATTTTCCAATAGTATATCATTCATTTTCTTGCACTGTGTTTTAGGCTATAATTGGGAAGACCATCATCTTGAAGAACATTGTCAAAGTTGTAGAAAACATGAAAGGTAATTTTCATGTGCAAGCTTATACAAATTTGTCTCTGAGGAAATTCTAATATCTTATGGAATCTCCAGTTAAAAGCAAGACTATAAAATAACAGTCCTTTAAGTGTAGCTATGATTATAATATTCTTACAAAACCATGTACCTCAAGATCCAATATCTGGTTTGTGTATCCATTTGATAAATACTTCCAGTAGAGCTATGCTGTGGACCTGACGTTCTGTATAGCCTCAAAGTATTTAGAAATTGCATAATGAATAATGATAAATCTATATCCAAAACATTCTAATAAGCAATTAGTCCATAGAAAGTTTGGTGATACTCATATTCTTGTAGTACTATGGTTAAGTTTGGTGAGAGAGCATTTTATGAGTATCAAGAATGTTGTTGTAGAGAAACATTAGACTACATTGCACATGGTATGAGAAACAAAAATTCAAGCAGTGTGAATGCAATGTGTAAAATTTTCATTTATCATTCTTTTTTATTAGGTATATCGTGGGTCACAATGGATAAAAATGATGTGAACATAGGCATATTGAAAGAGGAAACATAAAATTTTTTGTTCTAAAACAAGAAGATGCATAGTATTCTGACTTTGATACAAATTAAGAATTTGAAAGATATTTGGAATTAGTTGGTTTTCTAGTTTTACAGGGAATATTCCAAAACTCAGTTTAGAAAATCTTTATGGGTATTAAGAATTTGAAAATTCTTCTGTGTGTCCTGGTTATTAGTCAAAAGTGTTGTAATTCACAAGGGAGGAGAAAATATGAATACAATCAGTGTTATACAGATCAGAGTTGATCTTTCTTCAGATAGCAAAAATGCATCATATTAAAAGAGGGTGTTATAAATACGAGCCATGTAATAACTATCACAGGGGTCTTGAACTACTCATGATGAGGGAGAACACCATGAACATATAAATTGCTAAAACCTTAAGATCTGCTGCTTCTTTACCATTAGACAAATTGTAAACATAATTCATATTGATTACATGATTGATCAGAGTTATGAATGCGGTAAAGATTTCACATGTGCTAATTATCATTGCAGGCATGTAAGAAGATATACTGGAGTGAAACTCTATGAATGTAATATATGTGGTAAAGCTTTTACAAGATGCAGTAATCTCCAATGTCATAAAAGAACACATACTGGAGAGAAACCATATGAATGTAATCAATGTGGTAAAGCCTTTGCAAGACCCAGTCATCTCCAAAGACATGAAAGAACACATACAGGAGAGAAACCTTATGAATGTAATCAATGTGGTAAAGCCTTTGCACAGCACAGTTATCTCCAATATCATAAAAGAACACATACTGGAGAGAAACCTTATGAGTGCCATCAATGTGGTAAAGCCTTTGCACAGCGCAGTACTCTCCAATATCATAAAAGAACACATACTGGAGAGAAACCTTATGGATGTAATCAATGTGGTAAAGCCTTTACAAGACCCAGTTATCTCCAGTATCATAAAAGAACACACACCGTACAGAAAACTTATTAATGTGGTCAATGTGGTAAAGTGTTTTCACTAGGGATAAGTCTCCAAATTCTGTGTGCTGGAGAGAAACATAATGAATATGATAATGAATTAAGTGGGAATTAGGAGGGTATCATAGTAGGATATGATAGACATGGGTGCTTGGGATTATTTCCACTCTGGAGATTTTTTTTTTTTTTTATGTTTTTGCAAAGAAGTTTGCTGACCTCGTCTGAAGAGTTTCTTTGAGGTTAAGGTAAAGATGTTTACATTAAATGTATTGACAAAGTAAGTCATGAAAATCACCGCATAGAATTTGACCTGAAAATTTTTAACAAGCATAGAAACTAAGAAAGGAAAAATAAAAAAAAAGAAAGGTTCAAAATAAAAGGCATCATCAGGAAGTTGAATGAAGTTTAATCTTGTGATCAAGGATATTCAATGGCATTAAAGGAATGGTTACATTAGGACAAGATTGCATTCAGCTAAACATATGGATTTGCAGTTGTATGAAAGTGAACTGTATCATGTTAGGAATAATTATTACCTGGATACTGTTATTATGTAGACACATTAAGATACAATTATGTGTCAAAATGCCAAGTGATAGATTTGGATTCTGGGTTCTGAATTTAAAATATAAGCAGAAAGGCTTAGTTCATGTCATGGTGTTACATGCTTTTTAACCCACCATTCACAAGACAGAGTCATGCAGATCTTTGAGATCAAGGTAGAGCTCTAAGCAAGTTCCAGGAAAGCCAAGATTAGGCAGTGATATATTTGAAATATTGAAAGCTGCTGATAATGGAATAGAAGGAGCCATGTTCCAGCCCCAGTAAGCACCAGAACTCTGAGAATTTTATCATAAAGTGGTGTTGAATATTGTCAGAGAATTTTACATTACCTCATGAGATGATCAATTCTTGGTTTTTCTTACACTTTAATCCCATTTTGTTGAACCATCACTGTTTCTAGAATGAAGCCTTCCTCACTGTTAATGGTGGACGATCTTTTGATGTGTTTCATATTTTATTTTATTTGTTTTATCTTTTAAGTATTTTTGAATCTGTGGTTTTAGGGATAATTGGTCTGTAATTATTTTTTTATCACACAATCTTTCTTGACTGGATATATGAGTAATCAGAAGTTCAGAAAATAAATTGACTAATATTTATTTTGTTTCTATCTTGTTGAATACACTGAATTCCTGTTAAATCCTCTTTGAAAGCCTGATAGGATTCTACACTAAAACTCATAGACGTGGGCTCACATTGGGGACATATTTTTAGTGAATTCTGTTTTCCTTCATGTTTATATCAGTTTAAGTTGTTTTTCTCTAGTTTAATTTTGGGATGTGGAATCTATTGAGGAAGTTAGCTATTTCTTTTAGAATTTCCAAGTTGGTGGAATGCACCCTTTTAAAACTATGTCTTTACGACTTTCTGGATTTCTTCTTTACCTGTTAATTAATCTCCCATTTCATTTTAGATTTCATTAATTTGTATATTCTTTATCTTTTAATAGCGGTTTGTTTATCTTGTCTAATAAAAGGATCAAAAGACCAACTCCATGTCTCATTAATTCTTTGAATTGTTCTCTTTCTATTTTATCAATTTCAGCCCCCAATTTGAAAATTTCTTGATGTCTCCTCCTTGTTTTCTCTGCTCCCTCACATCTTTTTGTTGTAGCCTTTAAAACATGCTTTAAATTGCCAGCATGAGAGTTCTCCAATTTTTTCACGTAGGCATTTTGTGCTGTGAACTTCTTTCTGCTCCACTTTCATTTTGTTTTTGTTCCATGAGATTGTGCATGTTACATATTCATTTCCATTGAACTCTAGAAAGTCTCTGATTTCTTCCTTTTTTCTGTGTAGACCCATTTTCTCTCAAACATTACTTTGTAGTCAGTTAGCTGTCCTCCCTCATCTCTTACAACACTGAGACATCAACAGGTTTTTGGCCCAGATCATACATTTTATCTCATCAGAGAGTGTGGGGACTCCTGGGTCTGGTGCAATCAGGGAAATGAGGAACCCAATTTCTAGGGCCCACCCACTGGGCTTTCTTGTTGCTCTCTGGGGTGCAATTTAGTCCTTCCACGTCAGATCGGTCCTCTCCTTACAAATGACCCATGGATATGAGAGGTAACAATAGCACACCAGCCATGTGTGTCTTGTCTTTTCTCAGCTCTAATGACATTTCAGAGCTGCCAGTTCAACTTCCTGGGCTGACATTCCTGCCAGGTGTGGTCCTCCACATGTGATCTCGGTATTTGACACCACCACTGCCCCAGCACACCCCTGTCCATCCTGAATGAGGCAGTTGCCATTGGTGAACTCTGTTACCCCTACATCTATTTGAGCAGTCATACAGAGGCCCATCCAGCGGGGTCAGGGTCCAACAGCAGGGCAGCTGAGTAGTTATACTGGGGGGATTCAAGAAGGGTGGCTGGCAATGAGTCCTTCTGTTATCATTTTTACCCAGAAGCCATTGTGACTGAGGTGTAAATAGAGTGGTCGTTAGCTTGTGCCAATTGGTTACACATTGGCCAATGGCTAACGCCAGGACCCCTGGTCTGAGTATGCAGTCCACAGGTCTACAAAGGTCACGTGAAGTTGGCAGAGTAAGGCTTTTTTTCTTTGCAGAGGCTTAAATAGCCTCAATTTTAAGGCATCTAAGAGGTCCTCCATTTTTTTTTTCTTCTGTAGCCACTGGAAAGTCATTTATAAACTGATGAAGAGACTCTGTATGTAGGTTTTAGTACAATATAATGTTGAACTGTATCAACAAAAGCTGGTGGGTTTCCATTTTACTTTTAGGGTAACCCTGGTCTTGTGGTGGGGGCACTTTTGATTCTCAGGGCCCCCTTATCTCCTTTTTAGGCATCACTTATGGTCTTCTCATTTGGCCTTTGCCGCCAAGAGGATCCTTCCCAGGTCTCCAGTCTGTTGCTTCTGTCCTCCCATCTGCGTCTCCTCTGCAGTCTGTCCTCCATTAAATACTCTCTTTGCCCCTGTCCTTAAATCTCTTAGACAACTCTTTCCTAACTACTCCACCCTCTGGGGCTTTGTCTCCATAGCTGGTGTTCCCTGATTGACAAAATCTCAAGCCCCTGCTGCCTTTGCTTCTGGTGATTCAGGGTCCATGGGCGTGTATTGTCAAAAATGTCTCCATGACCCTGTTTTTATTTTCTCTCTGCCTAATATTAGTCACTCTGGACAAATTTGTGAGCCATCTTGTGGCCACCTTGAGACCTGCCAGCAGAGATGGACGGTGGACAAAAGGCCTCCTCTTACCTTCAGTGGTGTTGCAATCCCAGTCTGGGTCAGTTAGGGTAAAGCAAGCATATTGGGGGGACTCTCTGGGGGGGCAGGAACCAGCTCCCTGGCCTCTTCTGTGTTGAAGAGAACCAGGAAAATATGGTAAATGAAGACTGTCTCATATTGATATGTCCATCAAGTCAAAGTGACTTCATCAAGTCACCTCATCAAAATCACTAGTCAAGGTTACACCTTTAACCTCACTTTTTCAAAGTCATCTTGTTCGGAGAAAAACAAACATAGCACACAAAAATTCAAATAAAACCTTCCCTCTCTAAAAGAGATACAAGAAACAACGAGAAAGTGGCACTCATGAGAATGACCTCTCCCCAAACACAATCCATTTTTTCTTTACATCAGGCAGACATGAGAAATAACCAGGAAGCGGTGCACACCCATAAGAAAAGAACCAGAGTGGTGGGCATCTCTCTACTGCCCTGAGCCAAGGATAAATTAATGAATTTGCATGAATCATTTAATTTGAATAAATTTGCATATATTAGTAGCTTTTACTAAATGTATTTGGGGTGTGTGAGCATGTGTGTGAGGCTGGGGTATGACGGTGAGCAAGGGGAAAGAAGTGAATTGATGATTGATCAATAACCAGCAATTGACCAATTGATAATCAATACCTAGTCAAAGATCATTGATCAGTATCCAATAATCAATCGATTGATAATCAATAACTAATTGATGATCAGCATGCTTCAGACTGAGTCTCAGGATTCCCCCCTGGTCCTGCCATAGCCACAGCTCCCAGATATGTCTTTACTCACTGAAACCTGCACAGATACAAAATCAAGGCCTCGTTCCCAGAAGGATGTGACACTGTGTAGAATCAGGGGACAGATAAAGGCACAACCAGAAACAAAATTCAACCACAACCATAAAAATACTTAGCTTGTAATAACACAAGCAACCAGCAGGTGGCGCTCACAGAAAACGAATGTGGCACCACTGAGCCCTGGGTGGAAAGGATACAGCCCGCAGTAACAAGGACCAACCAGCAGGTGGAGCTCACGCACACATTAATTCTTACAGAATGTGTATATATTTGCATATATATGCAGCATATATTGGTGTGTGTATATATTTGCATATATATATTGGTGTGTGTATATATTTGCATATATATATATATGGAGACTGTAAAATTGCATATATTTATCTCCTGATGGTCACATAGCAGTAAAATAACTCTTAAATACATTCTTCTGTACTTAAATATCAGGGTCTTGATCAGCCACCATCAGAGAGTTTTCCTTCTGTAATAGATCAGATCAAATTCACAACCCATAGGCAGACAATTTTTAGGATGTGAAAGAATTCTGAACACACACTCACAACTGGGATGTCTCTATAAAATCCCTTTCCTCAGGACTCAGGATATATTGGGGAAGTGTAGGTTGAAGTATTATTATCCGTGACAGAGGTGATTGAGAACATGGAAAACAGGATTTCTAAAACAAGAAAGATGGACGCACATGTGAAATTACAGAGACCGCGGCAGCACGCACAGGGCCTGCACGGCTCTGTTCAAGATGGCGTCTCAATATCGAGAGGGGACGGGAACTGCACCCCCCTTCCAATCCGGTTGGCATCCATTTACATAAATCAATATTAATAGTTTCTACAATATATAAAATGCTATGTGGAATGAAGGATGACGCCGTCTCTAACGTGAAGTTGACGATGACATCCTCTGTGTAGACATCACTTTCTAGAACCATCATGGCCGCAGGAAGAATGAAAAAGGAGACATGAACGTTCCCGTCTGGATTAAACATATTTTAACACACTCGCGTTCAGGTGTGTTTTAGAAGAATCTCTTGTCTCACGTGCTGGTCATGGTTTCCCGGGTCGCCTGGAAGGGAAACTGAGGCTAGGGATGGGGCGACGGGAGGAACATGGAGGCAAGACAAGATTTCCTGCTACAGACACAAAGTTTCATGGCTGACTGAGAATCTAGAGTTTGGGGGCGACACCCTTCCCCCCCCCCCAGGTCCGAGAGACATGGTGGGTGGGCGTCGGCTGCGCTGTCCCACTATGCTCTGCGGCGGGCGGGCGGCCTGAGGAGTTCAGGAAACTGCAGATCTGGAAGAGCAATGGACTTCTCCTTTTTCCATGCTCTCCGCCCCAGGTGGGGGAGGCTGGGGGGAAACTGAGGCCTGGAAATTCCCGCTAAGAAGGCTTAGGGGGAGGGTGTGGTCTCTGAGACACTCCTCCATCTTCCCCTTCCCCTCCCCATCTCCTCTCTCTCTGTATCTCTGTCTCTCTGTCTCTCTATCTCTGTCTCTCCCCCTTTCCTTCTCCCTCCCTCTCCCTGCCTTTACCCCACTCACTCCTCCCCTCGCCACACCCTAAAAACACTCTACTCCACCCCACACCTGTCCTATGGTATGGGCCTGGATGGGCGGGACTCTGTGTAGACACGCCACATTCTGAGCCCCGCCCCATCCCCTGTAAGTGACGCCCACAATGACTTCCAGTCTCACTGAACCCCGCCCCCATCTCCTGTAAGTGACACCCACAATGTTGCCCAGTAGCACTGAGCCCCACCCAACTGCCCTGTCAGTGACGCCCACAAAAACTGCCAGGTACACTGAGCCCCGCCCACCTGCTTTGTCAGTGACGCCCACAATGACACCCAGTTGCGCTGAGCCCTGTACACCTCCACTGTCAGTGACGCCCACAATCATGGCGGTTCTGTCATTTTTCTGGAACTCGGTGAATTGTGCACACTCAAAAAATGCTTTTATGCGGTGATGGCGATGTGTGGACATGGTTGATGTGTCCCCGTGCATCTAGTGCACGCACTGAATACGTGTAGTTTTAGCTAAACTGTCACCACGAGTCGCCTTCCAGATATTCAGTGGATATCTACGGAGACACGCCAGGCATTCGGTTAGATTTTAGTTTGTATATAATATTTATACATGATATTTATATATAATATTTACATGTAATATATTATTTGAAAACATATTTATATATAATATTTATATAGATTTTCTTTTATGCTAATAAAATATGTAAATAGGCACAATTTAAATAGTGGCAGGAGACTGTCCCTATTTATGGAATATGGAATATATATATATATATATGTGTGTGTATGCTTGTGTATGTATATGTATAATAAATCATTAAAATAAAAAAGAAGGTATCAAAGTTGTGCTGCAGAGGTCTTGCAGAAGCCATGCCTTATGCTAAATAAAGCTCTTAAAAGTAATGTATATATTTACATATTTATCCAAATATACATTTATGTGTTTATGTATTTCTGTATTTTATATATATTTATATATTTTATATTTTAAACAAATTATAAATATAAAAACATAATTATAAAATATAAATATATATATAAAAATAAAATGTATTTTAATAAAAATATAAATATAAAAATATATAAACGTTTTAAAATAAATCTTTAAAATAAAAGAAAAACTATGTATAAATGTTGTGGTGGGGAGGTCTTGCAGAAGCCATGAATTATGCTAAATAAAGCTCTTAAGTATAGCATATATGTTTACATATTTATTCATATATTCATTTATGTAATTATGTATTTATTTATTATATACTTTTGTATTTATTATTTATTTTATATTTTAAAAGTAATTATGAAATATTAATATATTTATATAATATATTTATAAATATATAAATATAAAAAATATTTTTATAAAAACATAAATATAAAAATATATAAGTCTTTTGAAATACATCTTTAAAATGCAAAAAGTATGTGTCTAAGTTGTGGTGGAGGTTTTGCAGAAGCCATGTCATAGACTAAGTAAAGCTCTTAAGAATAGCATCTTGTGAATTACTTACAGAGGGAAAGCGGAAATGGGAGACTTGTATGAAGACAGCAGAAACAATCAAACAATAGTACACACTGGGTGGGGGAGTCTCAACAATGCTGCACTATGAGAATACACCATATCTCGCGAACATTACTGACCAAGCCTACATTGGCCTTAGGACTGACAACCGCAGGCAATATGGTGGACAGAGTTGGGTTCTGAGGATATAAAATGTCCTGAAGGCCCTGACCCCAGATCATTACCAGCTCTCCTAGCACATTCCTGGCTTTAGACAAGGAGCTCTATTTTATTCTCAGTACATTGTGGCCTCAGGAAAAGCTCCCAAGGCCCAGGCCTCAGGCTGTTATTGTCTCTGCCAAGTGTGTGCCTGGGTCTGAGAAGAGCTATCTCAGTCTACATACATGAGGACCTTAAGGAAAGACATGTTGGATAAGGATAGCTCACCAAACAAGAGTCTCTCTCTCTCTCTCTCTCTCTCTCTCTCTCTCTCTCCAAACCCCCTCTCAATTGTGATATTTTTACTTACATTACAAATGTCGCCCAACTCTCCTGTTCCACCTCCCAGCATTCTTTACCCCACCCCCTCCCCTTTTACTCTGAAAGGTGCTCCATCACCCCACCTCCACTCCTGCTATCCACGCACCCAGAACCACCTCACATCTGCCGTTCTCCTTGATGGCATCAAGTCTCTACAGGATTAGGTGTATAGTCTCCCACTGAGTACACACAATGCGGTCCTCTGCTACATATGTTCCTGGGGCCATGCACCCGTCCATACATGCTCTGTGGTGGATTGTTTAGTCTCTGTGAGCTCCCAGGGATCTGGGTCACTAGACATTGTTGGTCTCCTTAAGGGATTGGCGTCTCTCAGAGCCTCTTCATTCCTTCCCCTAAGTCTTCCCCTAACTCTGACCTGAGTCCAATGATTGGCTGTAAGTATCTGTATCTGTCTCAGTTGTTGTTAGAGCCTTTCAGAAGACAGCCGTGCTCAGCTCCTGACTGCGAGTGCACAGGTGTTTTTCCCTCTCAAATGGCTGTCAGCTGGTGTAGTCTTTCCACTGAGGCAGAACTATGCTTTTCTCAATTAGAAAATGGGCACTTGAGGCACACCAGGCCTTAATGTTGGTTATGATGTTGTAATGACTCATGGAGATGCTTATTACAGTCCTGATTTTTGCTATGAGCATGTGACAAGAAAATGGACATTTGTGTTGTACATTACAGTTGTCCCACCTGTTATGGTTTGAAGCCATATATCTAGACAAACCTGGTGAACAAATATGTGAATCCTAGCATCCTAGTCTCTAGCCAGACGGCTTAGCACACTACTCATCTGTGGGGTGTTTTTGAGGCAGTCGCTATCAAGTAAGTGCTTACTGTTACTATTTCCTAAGCCTGGTAAGTCCTTTACATTATTAATTCTACTCTTCTCCATCACAGGTTAATATGGCAGTGCTCCACAATATATGAGATGCCTTTTAACAGCTCTACCCAATTAAATGCAGGTGGATCTTACACATAAGTAGTAAATGCTGAGGGCAGAACTTGTTTAAGAATCAAGACAAACTAGGGTTGTCCATGTTTGGCATCCTGCCCATGACATTTCTTCAAGCAAGCTCCTGGACCAAATGTTTTGAGCAGATTAAGCCCTGGTAGTGAAGTTATCCAGAGGTCACCACCTGATGTACCAAATGAGGAGCACCACAAGGGACCTCAAAGATGGCCACATCTGGCTACATGTGACTGATGCTTCCCATCCAGCACCAGGGAGGACCCACCACCCCAGCTCCAGTGCTCACCCACTTTCTCCTCTTCATGGAGATAGACCCTGTGCTCAACATGTGTCAAAAATCGAACTTTCTTGAGGTCAGCACACAGAAGCCAAGAACATCATTCAAAGCAGGACACAGAGAGTCATTCAAGCCGGTTAAGCTAAAACAAACTTCAACAAGGCACCAGGAAGAACCTCCCTCTCAGTCTGATTGGCAGGTCTGCCTGGTGTCCTTGATTGGCCAGTGAGTCTTACCTGTCCTCAAGGTTAGAGTGTGCTTCCAGTCCTGTGCTAGAACTTTCTTATATCTCAGGTCAAGTTTGCACTCCCGTCGCATTTGTGCCTGTCCTCCAAGAATGTCATCCATCTGCACTTCCACCCAGCCCTGGAGGAGGACACGCCATTGCAACTGAGGCTGTGAGGGTTTGTTCACCTGTTTTCTCCTCCCCTTTGTGGGCAGTGATCCTGCACTCATCATGACCTGACTTCATAGCTTGTTTGAGAATTCTGCACAGCATTTTCCCTTCTTTCTGCTATCTAGGGCGATAACCTGTTACTTGACTTCCGCTGGAGGTATAAAGCTGGCTCATCAGAAGAAGAAGCCCAGTTAAGAGCCCAGGCTTTTAACATTAAAGAGGGATTTTAGGAAACATGTGTTTGCTATGTGGCTTCATACAATTCCCTTCTACTAGATGATACATATGAATAAAACCCGGGAGAAAACCAGGAAACAAATGACAAACAGTGTGGAACACTACTTATAGTCAGCACATCTTTCTCAATGGCAGGGTGGGGAAAAAACCCACAGTTGTGTTAGCACAGATTCTCTAGATCAAAATATCTCATAGAGAGGGTGAATTTTTCTGTGTATGTAGAAAGAAGATTTATTATAATGTCTCAGAGACAGTTGTCCTCTTCTTCTAATAATGGCTGTCTGCCAAGGCCAAGGGAAACTTCAAAATCAAGAACTTATTTTCCAGTGAAATGGAGCTGCAATTTCCCTGAGCCCAGCATGAAGCCAGAAAAGAAAACTCTTGCTTCCTAAAGTCACTACTTAAAGTTAATAGCCTGGGTACCCTTCCCCTTGTGAGTCAGATTGATATCTTCAGTGCACCTGAGGAATGGGCTATGCAACATATTAACCTTGATTACATGAAGGGAAGGCAAGTGCTCTGAGGAAAACTCAAGCAAGGTTTGAATTTAGATCCTGTCAAGTGCAGGGTCATTGCTAACAAGGAGAGTAACAGGCAGCTGAATAGCCTGAGGTGGAATAGTGGGGTCCTTCCATAGGGCTGCTTGGTGTGAAATTCCTCTTGCAAGGCAGGGCACAAATGCTAAGTGATTGCAAACCACTCCTAAGATCTGTAAAAAATTTCACCCTGGACTAGAGGCACAATTTAACTGTAAGGAGTGGTCAGGCTTACTGGCCAATCTAGAACTCAATCCAGACCTGCCATTCAAAGAAAGAGGCGAGATCTTCCGGGTACCTTTCTTCAAGTTCCCTGTGGCTTTGCAGAACAGGATAGTTCACTGTTTCCTGCTCTGAGCTCTGCTGTTCTGTGTTGTGCTGTGAGGGGACCTCTTGGAAGCCCTGAAATCTGAACATGGTAAGCACAGTATATCGTCCCACAATGGGGAGGAACAGGTGGCTGATCAGAGTGTGCTGAGGTGCAGGCTCCTATCAGTGGTTGGATGGGAAACATCAGCTAGATGTGACTACCTGTGCGGTTTCTAGTGATGCGTCTTACTTGCTAAATAAGATGGTGACCTCTGAATAACATTACTATCAAGGCTGGATCTTCCCACATCATGTGTACCATTGGTTTGCTTGTAGAAGCATCATGGATGCTTTTCTCAATTCTGAAGGACAAGTCCTAAACATTTTGTGTTTTACACAACACATTGAGAGGGCAGGTATGAAACTAATAGGTCTATTTTAACCTATGGTTTGTTTTCGTTTCATTTTTTATTGCAGTTTTCATATTTCTTTACATGTATAGTGTTTTGGATATTTTGTGGCAAGGGAACTTTTTTTGTTTCACTCTATTTGGTATTTTGGATGCTTCATGTACCTTAATAGGAATCTTTATCTTTAGTTTAGAAATTATTCTTGTAAGATTTCATTAAAACTATTTTCTTGACCTTTGAGCTGATATTCTTTTATTACTGTCAATTGAAGTCTTTGCTTTTGATAAATTGCGGTGTTCCTCGTTATTTAGTGCCAGTAAAATTTTATACACAAATACTTTTTTGACCAATAAGTCTGTTTATTCTATTTATTTTACTTTCTTGTTTGGTGTGTGTGAACCTTGCCTCTGTAATTGTTGACATGCAGGCAATTTCAATGGTCTGCTCTCAGGGACTGAGTACTTGCTTAAGTCATTACCTGCCTCCATCAGCTGCTGCTGTTGTCAGGTGTGATTTAAATACATGGAGCACTAGCTTCAGCTGCTCTCTATATTTGTTCCCTGTTTCTGTTCTCTACACAAACCCCCGCTATAGTCTTTCTCTACTCTCATCCCAGGCTCTCTGCTCCCTATATGTGTTCCAGTGCACAGGTCCTCTTGTGCACCCCTACCCCTTCCCCAGGTTCTCACTCCTCTCCTTTCAACAAAACAACTTCTTTTGTATCAGAACTCTTGCACGTTTTAATTTTTGAGGACCTGCTGTGACAGGACACCTTGTATTTCTTGTTGACATATTTTCCTGGCTTATGCGAATTATATTCCTATGCTGATATCTAAGTATCTGGGTTTGTGGTGATATGTCTAGATACTTGTCTCTGGGTTTGTCTTGTTTAGGTGGTAATTTTAGTCCCAAGGTATTGTTTGCTGTCTGTATTTTCAGAGATGTTGGCTGCGTTTTTCCCATTTTACTGACCTGTTTGGTGGGTATGTTCAAGAGGGAATGCTTGCTCATGTTGAAAGCTGGCAGAAGTCTCAGGTAGGAAATTATGATCTTAATAATCCACCAGGAGACTTAGTCAGGAGAGAGGTTATGCTGACTCTGGTTTTTGTACAGTGTTAGGTAGAGCTGTGTAAATTGCATGTGGGATAATAGTGTGGTGAATCTTATGGAAAACCTAACTTTTCTCCTGGCAGGCATGGCATGTGGTTGAAAAAGGAGTGTACACTCCTGTCTACTGGAAGAGGAAGGGTTTATTCTGTACCATTTATATATTGGAAAAAAAGGACTTGCTTTCTGATTTTAAAAGATTCGACCTTCTAGATATTGCCTTGAGTGTCAGAAGACACTTTAAACATCAGAACTGTGTAGGAGTTCCTGCAGACTATTAGGATCACTGTAGACTGAATGCATTTTCATCACAGGATAAACATGAGCCTATAGCATCCTGGGTCAGAATGCAGTTCTTGTGTCCCCTGGGTATCCTCACAACGTGGGGTTTCAATTGTCTGCTGGGTTAAATGCATCTTCTCCCAATGAGGCCAGACATGGAGTACAGTTAAAGGAACAGATACCAAAGATATGCAGCAGCTTTAGGGACACTGCCTGTTCCAGTCGTTGGAGGACCCTCATGGAGACTAACCTGAACTTCTGCTACTTATATGCCAGGGGACTTAGTCCAGCCTGTGTCTGCTATTTGGTTGGTGGCTTAGTCTCTCAGTGTCCCCAAGGTTATAGGTTAGTTGAGTCTGCTAGACTACCTGTGGAGTTCCTACCATCTTCAGGGCCTTCAATCCTTCCCCAACTCTTCCTTAAGCATCTACAAGGTCCATCCCTTGTTCACTTTGGTTCTCTGCATCTATTTCAGTCAGCTGCTGGGTGAAGCCTCTCATTGGACACTTATGAAAGTCTCCTGTCTGGGAGCATAACATTGTATCCATAATAATGTTAAGGATTGGAGATTGCCCATAAGGTGAGTCTCTAGCTGGACGAGTTTTAACTGGGCATTCAATCATCCTGTGCTCTAGGTGTGTTCCTGACTTTCTATTAGGCGGGAAACATTTTGTTCTGTGTGTCTACTGTGCTGTAGTTGAAACTGATCCTTCAGCTTTCTTCTCATGCTCCCATACAGTCAATATTTAAACTCTGTCCCTGAATCACATAAGATGCTTTAGCCCTATTTGCAATTAATGCTAAGTTATTTTGCAAGCCTGGGGGCTTAATTTTTTAATTTTATTCCTTCGTATTTTTTTTCAACACAAATTCTCTCTGTGAAATCCTTCCTGTCCTCATAGTCGACATAGGGACCACATAAGCCACCTGACATGTTTTTTCACAATAAGTATATATTTTTGTGCAACTTTTAATCCTCATGTTTCACTTTGAAATTTGGCCAAATATATAGGTTATATTCTATTTCTCAAGTTGATATGTGTTCATTACATCAATACTACCGGAGTCTTCAGGGTCCTTGGATTCCAGGTGTGTGATGTTCTTCTGCACACTTGTGGCTGTTCTGAAATGTTTGAATAAATAATATGTTGCCTATGTATAGGAATATGTATATCATATGTTTCTTCTTTACACTTGTCATAAGATGGTCTCAGAATTCTTGATGTTGAAGTAGTTAGTAGTTGATAGTCCCCATGTGTATCTGAGAAATTGACAAACACAATGTGGAAGGCCAGCTAGAGCTTTCCACTGCTGAGCTCTTTCTCCTGCCTTACATTGCTTATTTATGATCAACATTTAAATTATTATAGTTTCATCTGTTAATTTGTAACTGTTTAAGCATGCATTGCCTTTTAATAAAATTTTATTAATGTTATAGTTTAAACTGTTGCACTTCATGCTTGTGCAAGATGAGTATGGATCTGAAGTGAATGTATAGTTATTGGTGGGAACTTTTAGTAAAGAACTGTGAGTTCTCTATGATTTTTGTTTCCTTGGTTGATTTTTGTAGGGATTAAGGGTCTTAATATATAACTTTTGGTCTCATAGAACATATTACATAGGCCATGCCAGCATCCAGCTGTTTGACATATACCTGCCTGTACCTCTATGACTAAGGACATGTGCAAATACACCCAGTTTACCCATCAGACTTGTAGTTAGTAATTGTTCATACAACTTTTCAGATATCTAATCAGTATTGTGGATGTTTCCTGTGCATTTTCCTCTCAATTGGAATTTCCCTTTCAGGGCTGTATGTTATTCAAATTGTTCAAAAGCAACACACATGAATTTTATAATTCAAGCTCCTTCTAAAATGACACAGTGATTGTAAATTTTGAGTCAAAATATAAGTGGAGTGCCAAAATTATATGAATATGTTTTCGAGAAAATATGTGTTTTCTTTACATTGATGTTGTACATGTATGGGATATTTAGGATGCAGTGACTTTTGATGATGTGCATGTGAACTTCACTGAGGAAGAGTGGAATTTGCTGGATCATTCCCAGAAGAATCTCTACAAAGAAGTGATGTTGGAAACCTACCTGAACCTCCATGCTATAGGTAAGACTGTTATTTTTTCTAAAGGAAACAAATGTTTATTGGTTATTGAATATCTATCATTTTAATTGTGAATAGTGAAGATTGAGCTGAATAATTCAATTTCACTAAATTTTCACTGTAACTTTCATGGTGCAGTGAAAATTCACAGTACCTTGATTTTTTTTCCTAATTTCCAATAGTATATCATTCATTTCTGGTACTGTGTTTTAGGCTATAATTGGGAAGACCATCATCTTGAAGAACATTTTCAAAGTATTAGAAGACAAGAAAGGTAACTTTCATGTGCAAGCTGATACCAATTTGTCTCTGAGGAAATTTTAATATCTTAAGGAATCTTCAGCAAAAACAAGAGTGTAAAATAACAGTCCTTTAACTGTAGCTATGATTATAATATTCTTACAAAACCATGTATCTCAAGGTCCGATACCTGATTTGTGTATCCCTTTGATAAGTAGCTTCTTTAGAGCTATGCTGTGGACCTGCCAATCTGTAGCGTCTCATAGTATTTAGAAACTGCACATTGAATAGTGATAAATTTATATCCAACACATTTTAATAAAAAAATCGTCTACAGAAAATTTGGTGATACTCATATTCTTGTAGTAATATGGTTAAATTGGGTGAGACTGCATTTTATGAGAATCAAGAATGTTGTTGTGGAGAAACATTAGTCCATATTGCACATGTTATAAGAAATAAAAATTCAAGCAGTTTGAATGTAATGTGTAAACTTTTCACTTATGACTCTTTTTATTAGGTATATCATGTGTCATAATGGATAATAATTATGTGAGCATTGTAATATTGAAAAAAGAAATATAAAATATTTGTTCTGAAACAAGAAGATATGTAGTATTCTGCCTTTGAAAGTAATTAGGAATATGAAAGACATTTGCAATTACTCATTTTTTTAGTTTTACAGGGAGTATCCCTAAACTGAAAGTGTAGATAACCTTTATGGGCACTAGGAATTTGGAAATTTTTCTTTGGGTCCTGGTTCCCAGTCAAAAGTGTTGTAATTCACAGTAGAGGAAAAATATGGATACAATCAGTGTTATAAAGATCAGAGTTTTTATAACTTTCTTCAGATAGCTAAAATATATCATATAAAAAGAGGGTACTATAAATATGAGCCATGTAATAAACATCACAGCTGTCTTGAACAACTCATGATGAGTGAGAACACCATGAACATATAAAGTGCTAAATCCTTAAGATCTGATGCTTTTTTATACCGTTAGACAAATTGTAAACATAATTCATATTGATTACATGATTGATCAGAGTAATGAATGCCGTAAAGTTTTCACATGTGCTAATTATCATTGCAGGCATGTAAGAAGATATACTGGAGTGAAACGCTATGAGTGTCATATATGTGGTAAAGTCTTTACAAGATCAAGTCATCTCCAATATCATAAAACAGCACATACTGGAGAGAAACCTCATGAATGTAATCAATGTGGTAAAGCCTTTACAAGACCCAGTCATCTCCAAACACATACAATGACACATACAGGAGAGAAACCTTATGAATGTGATCAATGTGGTAAATCCTTTGCACTGCACAGTTATCTCCAAATTCATAAAAGAACACATACTCGAGAGAAAACTCATGAATGTAATCAGTGTGGTAAAGCCTTTGCATGTCACAGTGATCTCCAAAGACATAAAAGAACACATACTGGAGAGAAACCTTATGAATGTAATCAATGTGGTAAAGCCTTTGCCTATCACAATGATCTCCGATATCATAAAAGAACACATACTGGAGAGAAACCTTATGAATGTAATCAATGTGGTAAAGCCTTTGCAGGACCCAGTCATCTCCAAAGACATAAAAGAACACATACTGGAGAGAGACCTTATGAATGTAATCAATGTGGTAAAGCTTTTGCACAGCACAATGATCTCCAAAGACATAAAAGAACACATACTGGAGAGAAACCTTATGAATGTAATCAATGTGGTAAAGCCTTTGCCTATCACAGTAATCTCCAATATCATAAAAGAACACATACTGGAGAGAAACAATATGAATGTAATCAATGTGGTAAAGCCTTTGCACAGCGCAGTAATCTCCAATATCATGAAAGAACACATACTGGAGAGAAACCTTATGAGTGCACTCAATGTTTTAAAGCCTTTGCACAGCATAGTCATCTCCAATATCATAAAAGAACACATACTGGAGAGAAACGTTATGAGTGTAAACAATGTGGTAAAGCCTTTGCAAGACCCAATCATCTCCAGTATCATAAAAGAACACACACCGGACAGAAAACTTATAAATGTCATCAATGTGGCAAAGTGTTTTCACCAGGGATAAGTCTCCAAATTCTGTGTGCTGGAGAGAAACATAATGAATATGATCATGAATTAAGTAGGAATTAGGAGGGTATCATAGTAGGATATGATAGACATGGGTGCTTGGGATTATTTATATTCTGGAGGTTTTTTTTTTTTTTTATGCTTTTGCAAAGAAGTTTGCTGCCCTTGTCTAAAGAGTTTCCTTGAGGTTAAGGTAAAACTGTTTACACTACTTGTATTGACAAAGTACGTCACGAAAATCACTGCATAGAATTTGGCCTGAAAGTTTTTAACAAGCATAGAAACTAAGAAAGGAAAAATAAAAAAAAAAGAAAGGTTCAAAATACAAGGCATCATCAGGAAGTTAAATGACGTTTAATCTTGTGATCAAGGTTATTCAATGGCATTAAAGGAATGGTTACATTAGGACAAGATTACATTCAGGTAAACATGGATTTGCAGTTGTATGAAAGAGAACTGTATCATGTTAGGGATTTTTATTACCTGGTTATTGTTTTTATATAGACATATGAAGATATAAGTATGTGTCAAATTGCTAAGGGATATATTTGGATTCTGGGTTCTGAATTTAAAATATAAACAGAAAGGCTTAGTTCATGTCATTGTGTTACATGCTTTTTAACCCACCCTTACAAGACAGAGTCATGCAGGTCTTTGAGATCAAGGTAGATCTCTAAGCAAGTTCCAGGAAAGCCAAGATTAGGCAGTGATATATTTGAAATATAGAAAGCTGCTCATAAAGTAACAGAAGGAGCTGTGTTCCAGCCCCAGTAAGCAGCAGAACTCAGCAGCTCGGTCTTAAATGGTAATAATACAGAGACAATTGATGCTGGCTAGCTAGAAATTAGAGGTGATGAAGAAGAAATCAGCATCACTGTGGTGAAAACTGACTGGTATTTTCGGAGTGACAGAAAAGGTGTGTTCTAGAGCTCACCAAGGTTGGACATAATGTTGCAACTGGGTTTGGTCATGTGTAAGAATAACTCAGGTGGTATTAAATTTGAGTTCATGAAGTTGTCATGCAGAACAGCTGAGGCTTGGCACCACTGAGCAAGCATAAGGGAGGCTATGGGTCAGGACTAGTTCTAGCAGAAGAACCCAGCATCTTGAAGATGGAAGTACCATGGGATGAACAGCAAGAACAACAGGAGCAGTAGAATGGAGTCAACCAGAGCTTAAAGTGTTACAGAGGGCAGAGCTGGAAAAGTGACCCAATCTCTTTGGAGGAGCAGAGAAGATCATGTGTGGATCCAGGACATTGAAACAAGAACCTGTGAAATTGAAGTTATCTTAGAGACCCCAAGTTTTTGAGATGTTAGAACTGTATGATACCTGCTCAGGAATTGAATAAAACCAGTCAAAGAGAACGAATTGTGCTTCAGTGAACAAAGCAGAAAGGAGTTGGAGATCTGAAGAACACTTTGACATCAGACATGGAGATGCAGAGTTTGGAGATTGTTCTGCTGGCTTTGGTCTTCTTTAGGTCTAGTTTTTCCTCATGATTACCTTTACGAATAATAAAGTATATCCTGTGAATTTCAAGGTATATGATGTGCTTTATTGTTTCCTGTAATAAAGCTGATTACTCTTGCATGATAGGATTAATCACAGAAGAGTCTTTGACGTTTGGACTTTTAACATTTTTGAGACTTTGATAGATGATGGTGCCTTTTGACATTGGAGATCATGTGTTTTGCAATATGCTTTCTTTAAGTATGGTTGCTATACACTCTTGTGTTTGAACAATCATATGGGACCAGGCAGTGGAATGTGGTCGTTATGACTTATGTGAGGGAGGGTGTGGCACTAATAGCAGGTGTGCTTTTTTGCAGAAAGTTTAACAGTGTTGGGGTGGGTTTGGGGTTCCTCCCAGTGCTGAAGAAACCCTCCTTTTAGCACCCTGGAAGATGTCTCTTCTTAACTTTCTTTGGATCAAGATGCAGAACTCTCATATCCTTCTCCAGCATTATGTTTGCCTATATGCGTACCATGTTTCCTCCTATGAGGAAAATGCTCTAAATTTCTGAAATTGAAACACGGCCCCAATTAAATTTCTGCTTTTATAAATGATGCATTGATCATTTCATCTATTCTTAGTATTTAAAATTTAATTTAGAATAAAGTGAGTCAATTTAGATTGGTGAAGCTTCTGCACAATTCTGCAATCTTCTTCATCATGTAAGAATTAGTACTGAAGATAATCCTTGTGAATATATTTGGTATGGTGAAGGCTTTGTAAAAATCTGTAGTCTTTATCATTATGAAATTACGCATGCTGGAGAGAAATTATATGAAATACAGCAATGTGGTAAAGCATTTAGATTGTGTGTCCATTGAAATCCATCACAACTCAACTATCAGAAGAGTGGAAATGATATTAAATTATTGTAACCAAGTCAGTACTGATAAATCTGGGCGAGAAAAATACACTCCCATGCTTATCTGAAATATTCTACTCCTATCCACACCGAGTCTGAAAGTTATGTAGCTTCAATTCTTGAAATCCACAAATACCAGTGACAAGTTAAATCTACATTTTCCCCTCAATCACTACATTTTTCTATTCTTAATGTATTTCAACTGATACAGAATATAGATGTTATGTTCTTGCCTATCATAGCCATATGTTCTTTTGTGGATAGGGACAGGCATTATATTTTGAGGAATAAAACAGGAGTAATGAAAATTACAGTTATGAATTCTTGTTAGGTTTTGGGGAACAGAACATGAATAATGAAAGCTACCTTGATATTGTTAAGTACTAAAATCAACTATAACCTGGCACTTAAATTTAGTTTGAACTTACCTTTAAATGAATGTTGTTAACAAAAAGGCAGTCCTTAGGACAAATTTCTTTTTCCTTGTTCCCAACATTTATATATTATAGTCATACATAT
This sequence comes from Apodemus sylvaticus, assembly GCF_947179515.1. Lineage (NCBI taxonomy): Eukaryota > Metazoa > Chordata > Mammalia > Rodentia > Muridae > Apodemus > Apodemus sylvaticus. The sequence continues at coordinate 8,702,940 of NC_067493.1, read as the reverse complement.
ATACGTATGTCATATACACACACACACACATATATATATATATATATATATATATATGTAAGTCATCAGATCAAATGTACAGCAGAACACATCTTACATATGCATTAAGTGTGATAAGACATTTTCACAGCACATTTATCTATAAATATATAAACGAACACATCCTCGAGAGAAATGCTGTGCTTAAGCAATGTGTTAAAGTATGTAACAGTAGTCTTAGAAAAAGACTATGAAAAAGTCATAAAAAAAGTCATAATTCAGATAAACCCCATAAACATAGACGATGGGTTAATATTTTGCACTTTGTGGTATCCTTGTACAAGTGGAAACTGTTTGCTATGCAATCAGTCTACTAAAGCCCTTCCATGTTAATGTAGTCTTTGAAAACAATCAAGAATACCAAATGTAATCTGTGACTACAAAGAATTTGGCCAGATCTGAAGCAACACACATACATTGTTACACTCAAGATTATTTATTTTTGTTAAAAAAAAAAACTGTGACAAGTGTCAAGAATCAATTTAGACTTTATGATGTCCCTCGATTTTATTTGCACTTGTAAACATGCATTGAGAAAAGAAACATGAAGGCAACAGTAAGGAATCCTTTTTGTATTTCACAGTTCCCTTAAGTTACATTAAGGAACTTTTGCAGGTGTAAAAAACTATGGCTGTGCACTAGTGCCTTTTATGTAGTAATGATAAACTATAATGTCTAAAGCCACTTCTAAAATAAGTTTAATTTGTTTTATTATTCCAGAGGGATGTGGGTTGACCACGAAAGTGGAAACACAGCAAGTGTCTCTCAAGTGGGAGAATTAGCCTGAGGCAGAGAGACTGTTCAAATTGCTTATCCAACACAAGTCTTCATCCAAGTGTTCATCCCTGGACCATATACACACAACCAACAGAAATGCACTCAGCATATTGTATTCTCATATTTGTACATACTTTCTAAAACTTTCTAAAACATATTGTATTCTTATATTTGTACATACTTAAAATGATTGACGTGGTAGATGTAGTGAAGGCAATGGGAGAGCAAAGACATAACAAAATATACTTTCATTAGAAGGTCAAATAATTTTTCAATAAAAGTGCAGGTAGACAGGCAGAATGCTAGTGAAGAACATTGTGAACTGAAAGAAAACATTTTTAATTCACAGAACAACATGGTAGGTGATCCACTCCTGTAAATACAGTCTCAAAGGATCTGATGCTCCTCCGGCCTTGCAGGAACTGCACAAAGATATTCGCAGGCAACACATCCAAGAACATAAAATAAAAAATGACACTAATAATGAATTCACTATAGTCCTGTCTTAGCCCTGAGACAGAGCACAGTAAGGGCGAGTTAAAATGGGCTCCTTCTAGTCTAGATTTAGGCGCAGCTGTGGCCACCCTTGGAACCATCCTCCTTAGAGTCAAAACTGAACATATAACAGAGATTATGAACCAAACGTATATGGCAGATATTTATAGATATTTCATCCTAAAGCAAAAGAATACACCTTATTCTCAGCAGCACATGGTGCCGTCTCTAAATTTGATCACATGATCAGTAGCGAAACAGGACTCAACAAATACAAGAAGATTGAAAATAACCCAATGCATCTTATCACATCACCAAAGACTTAGGCTGGGTTTGAGAAAAAAAAAAAAAACAACAACAACAGAAATGCCACATAAACATGGAAACTGAACAACATCCTACTCAATGATATCTGGAACACGGAAGAAATAAAGAAATTAAAGACTTTTTAGAATTTAATGAAAATGCAGGCACAACATACCTAAAATTTGGCACACAATGAAAGCAGTGCTAAGAAGACTCATAGCTCTGAATATTTGTAATTCCCACAAAATCCATGGAGATTAGGGGACACTCATTCACTATTGTGTTTCCGTTCACAGTGAGCAGTAGGGCCCAGCCTTAGAGGAGGTTTGTGACTATCTTGAAGGCACAGTGCAGCAGAGGCAGGATTAAGTCTTCAAAGCAAGTCTTAATTGCAAATAATAAGCCAATTCTCAGCTACAGAAGACATTGCTCTAACCGGAAACAAATATTAAATACCAAAGCTTCTGAGCAAAAAAATTAAATTCTTAAATATGAGGAAAGTGTGGAGAATAGAAATAAATAAGGGATTAGAGCGTTTACACATAGAGAAAATGAAATTGAAAAAGCAGTAGGAACCATTGATTTTTTAAAATGATAAACATGTTTGAAAAAGACACATAGGTATATTAAAATTTGAAAAGAGCAGACATTTGTTGGTAGAGGGCATGACAGTAAAAAGATAGTTTTTGACTTTGTCCCTATGGGCAACGTTACTGGGGCCAATCACAGCACAGAGAATGCATTGTCTCACAAATTTGTTTGCTGACTTAACTATATCATTGAACATTCCACAGGAGAATCCCCTATTTGGTAATTCAATATTCACTGGCTCAAGCTAACCTACCCAAATTTCACACACCCCCAATCTGGTGTGTTTTCTTTCCCATATATGCATTAATACATTCTGGGAATTTACTGGGATTAAAGGCGTGCACCACCATGGCTCAGCAAAAATATCTTTAATGACAGCATGAATTCAGCTCTGACTAATGCTCTTTTAGTTTCATGCCCCACGTTATACTTTAGACAATTAAATAGGGACAGGAGACTGCAAGTCTCATCTATTAGGTAGATGGAAGTTTAACACAGAAAAGATATTCCTGAAATTATTTCCTAAGTACATCTGTGCCTCATACAAAGGGTCATTCTTCAGTGACAGGGTCGTAAGTCGGAAGTCTCAAAGTATGAAAATGGAGGTAAATATACCTATATATTTGTGGTGGGAAAGTCTTATAGAAGCCACGCCTTATGGTAAGTAGATCTCTTAACAATAGCAATTTGTCTTTCAGTGGGGGTGAATTGGTCAGTCTGTCGACCATGTTCTCCCCAGCATAGAATTTTAATTTACTCATAGGTATAGAGTGACCAGGATGGAGATATGGTCGTCTCCACAGCCCCTGAGTTGATGTGAACTGTGACATTGTTCTCCTGACTTTGGAAACCATGGGCTGGAGACCTCTAAGGAGAAGGACCTTTCTGTGTCATAGGGAATAAGCCTAAAAAGACATTTCCTGTGGTGGCTTGAAGCATAAGTAGGAAGGCAGAGAAAACACCTGCTGCTTAGATCTCCACTTCCCCACAGAGATGCAAGAGATGTGACCTTTAGAGCAGATATCTCTCTCCTGGACCAAAAACTTTGGTGAGATACTGGGTGCCAGGCATGCTAGGCGTACTCTCTTCTCTTTGGAATTAATTCATGGAGTTCTGTCCATTCTGTATGTCTTCTGTCTGTTGAAGATCACTTGTGTTCTTGGACTTACAAATGCTGTTGGATGACCATCATCCCAAGCAGCCCTCCCCAAAGTGAATCAGGGAAAGACAGAAATGAAAGGCTGACTATGGAACTACTGCTGATGACCAATAAGAGAAATGACTTGTGAAATCCCCTGCTCAAAATCACTTAAGGATTCTTGGACAATATGTCTATATTGTTTGAAACACCATGGTCTGGGGTCTGCAATGTCATACTCATCTTATCATTTTAAGTTCTTGTGTTATAAGAGCTGCAACTTACAGGTGTCCCTTTATAAATTTGTAACATTGGTAAAATAAAGTTGACTTAATACTTTTAACTCAATGTAATTGAGAACATTTGGCATGAGCCAATGCAGGGAAACAGGTCTCTAAGTTACTTCTAAATTGGGTAATATTTTATACAATTCTTATTCTAGAATCCAGACTTATAAAACGAAGAATTTAGGGCAATTATTTAAGATTTACGTTTAAGAACATTCTCACCTACAAAAGGAGTTCAAGGCTGACCGCAACTATGTAAGAAGACTCTCTTAACAAAGGCCAACCTAAAGTGGTAGCCTGTTACTTTGGGAACCTGAGACAGGAGCCTTGCTTAAGATTCGGAGGTGAAGATCAGCCCAGGTAACTGTGCGAGACCCCATCTCACAACCTCAACAAAACAAAGCCTGCAGTCAGCCCTCGAGGCGGGCGCGTGTTCTGAGTGAAAAGACCACTCTGCCCGCCGACGAATGATGAGCAGACAACACACAGAGACTGTGCCCTTTTCAACGCTGGAGCTTTCTTCAGTGATTTGGTGTTCAAATCCCCCAGTATCTCACAAAGAAAGTAAATGAAGTTCTGATGCGTGCTACTGCATGGATCCCACCGAATTAAAGGTCAGTCACAAAATACCATGTACTATATTATTACTCTACCTAGAAGAAATGTGCGGAGCAGGCAGATGTACAGAGACGGACGGACCATGCCCCCCGCCCCCGTGCTGTCCATGGCTGGGATTGAGAGAGAAGCAGGGAGAGGATGGGAGAGGCTGCCAATGGGAGTTCTTTCTGGGCAACAAAAATGTTCTATAAGTGAGAGTGGTAATGGTCACACAACACAATATGCTAAAACAAAAACAAACAAACAAAATCCAACTGAACCATAGCCTGAAGATGGGTTAAGTTTTTAGGGAAGTGAGTTACATATGAATAAAGCAAACCAGCTGCCCCTCTTTCTTAATTTCAATACTTTACAATGAATGTGATAAAGGACAGAGATTATGGAGGTCATTATGGGAAAGCAACAACTCACTACCTCTTGCCAGAATCCAAGATGTCAGTCAGTCATTCAACAAGTATGTATTGAAAACATAAGGCGTGCATTACCCTGCCTTGGGGGTCAAGGGTCTGTGGCCCAATCTAACCCACTGCCAATTTTGTTACAGCCTGCAGGCTAGGAATGGTTCCTATATTTTATAAGGTTGAAAAAAAAAATCAAAAACAGCATAGTGTTTCCTGACATGTGAAAATTAGTATTATTATTTCAGCATCCATAAATAAATATAATGGGAACTCGGCCACACTCACTCGATGGTGCGTTGCCTGTGAACACTTGTGTGAGACAAGGGTCAAGCTGAGGACCTGCAACACGGACCATACAGTCTGCAAAGCCCACGGTACTCACAAGCAGGTCCTTATCGCAAACATGTTAGACCAGATGGGCGGGGAGGGGAGAAGGAGGGGAGGAGAGAGGGGAGAGGGCAGCCCAGGCCTCTCCCCTCAGACCCTGGGGGGCACACTGTAGACCAGGAAGGTCTGAGAACCACACCCGTGAGTGTAAAAACACCAGTAGAGACGCACATGGCCATGCAGGAAGACATCTACGGCCCATGAAGGCCCAGAACTCAGGGACCCGCCCCACACCAGGGCCAATGACAGTGTCCCCCAGAGGGCTTGACTGAGAACCTGGAGGACCCGGCAGGAGTCACGTGTGCAAAGGTTTTGAGGAGATGGAGCTCTGGCTCAGAAAGGCTACTGCCATCATGTCCAAGAACAGGGTGGGGCCGGGGCTTGAGTGGACGCTGCTGTCCTCCCTGCTAGGCCCAACTCCCCAGGGAATGTGCTAGAAGTCCAAGAGTTGGTGGTGTCGGAACCTTGAGCGGGAGACCGGACAAGAAAGGGGAGGAGTGGGGCAGCTGGTGTTCAAGTCCCAATCACACAACAAAGGACTAGTTTATTGTTTTCCAGCATCATCGGGGACACAGTAGATAACAATACCCTCTGGATCTGCAATGTCCCCCAAGCCTGTGTGTTAGGGGGAGGCTCGAACCCCAGACCACGGCACTAGTGCAGTCTCCCCAGGGGAGAGCCAGGGAAAGGCAGCGAGCCACGGGGATGTTCCTGTGCAGGGCATGTGCCCGGGCTTCCTTCCCTCTCTCTGAATCTTTTCCTCTCTGTGCTTCCTCAGAGCTCAGCTCTGTCACACGCTTCCATGCTGCCCGGCCAGAGACAAAAAAGAAACAGAGCTGGCTCCTCATGGACCCACAACCTCTGACAGCACAGCAGCCCAAGGGCGTGTCCCCTCGTCTGTGCATTCACCTCGGGTGTCTTCATGCAGCAGAGGAAAGAGAGCTGAGTAATCTGCCCGCCAGCCACAGACCTGCTTCCTCATTCCCCGAGACACACACACACACACACACACACACACACACACACACAGCCCACCGCTGTGCTACTGCCTGCCCTGTGCCCGCCCCTGCTCCCCTGCCTCGACCCCACCAGCCTCCCCCCAAGCACATTTGATGTCTCTTGACTGTGGGTGGGGGAGGGGAAACTGAGACCCCAGTTGCCTTGTAAATGCTTCATGCTTCACTCAAATGCCAGCATGATTCAAGGATCACTAGGCCTCTGAGGGAGAGACAGAAAACTAACACACACACACACACACACACCTATTCTCTCTCTCTGTCTCTCTGTCTGTCTTTCTCTCTCTTTCACACACACACACACACACACATACACACAGAGGAACACACTCTCACACACACAAACACATACACACAGGAACTCTCTCTCTCTCTCTCTCTTTCACACACACACACATACACACAGAGGAACACACTCTCACACACACAAACACATACACAGAGGAACTCTCTCTCTTTCACACACACACACACACACACACATACACACAGAGGAACACACTCTCACACACACAAACACACATACACACAGGAACTCACTCTCACTCTCTCTCTCTCTCTCTCACACACACACACACACACACACACACATACACACACACACACACACACACACACACACACACACACACACTGCAGGAAATAGCAAAAATAGATAGTCTTTCCCAAAAGTTACACTATCACTAATGTCCTCAGAGAAACAAGAGGCCATCCATGTGTGTCCACGCTGCCAAAGCAGGGCGCTAGAAAAGGAAGAGCTTGAAGCCATTACACATCTTGGAACTTAAAAGTATGCTAATTCCAACAACAGCAGCAGCTGGGTGTGGCACAGCATGAAAGAATGCTCCTCCCCTCCCTCCAGGTCCTGGGTCTAACCCCAGGCCACCTTCTGCCTTGCCCAAAGGGCAGGAGGGTAAACTGAGGAAAGATTTCTATGAAGCCCAGTGGGTAAAGCACGTAACACACAAGTGTGGGGCCTGAGTGCATCCCCCAAACTCACATAAATCAGACACTTAACGCAGGGCGCAGGACAGCAGTACCACAACCCTCCAGCCAGACCAGGGGCGGGTAGAAACCACCGCCTGAAGAGTGACAGGTGACCCCGCCCAGGCAGCAGCAGACAAGGGAGCCTGTCACTAGCAGGGTGGCCGGAGGACTGAACTCTGCATACGTGTGTACCTAAGCGCTCACTCTCACACACACACACTCTCTCTCTCTTTCTGTGTGTGTGTGCATCTCCCCTACACACACACACACACACACACACGCACACACACACACACTCACTCTCTCTCTCTCTCTGTGTGCATCTCCCTTACACACACACACACACACACACACACACACACACACACAGACACTCTCACTCTCTCTTTCTCTGTGTGAATGTGCATCTCCCCTACACACACACACACACACACACACACACACACACACACACACACAGACACTCTCACTCTCTCTTTCTCTGTGTGAGTGTGCATCTCCCCTACACACACACACACACTCTCACTCTCCCTTTCTCTGTGTGTGTGTGCATCTCCCTTACACACACACACACACACACACACACACACACACACACACACTAAAACCAGTCTTTTTAAATGACAGAATCTGGGGGATTTACCATCCAAATTTTAAAAGAGAGAGAAAGAGAATGAGGTGGGTGGGGGAGAAAGAGAGAAAGAGAAGGAAATCACCAATGAAACAATGTAAGAAAATCCCCCCAATAACTGAACAGCACTGGTTACACAACTAAAAGAATCCAGAATGCCTAACACACGGGGTGAGAACTGACCCACAAAATGCAATGCTGGCGTGTCACAACACGTCAGATTCCGAGAGAAAAGTCAGGCCACCTGCAACGGGTCAAAAGCATAATGGTACTGAACTTTCTGACAGAAACCCTAGGATTTAAAGGAAAATTAAGCAATGCATTGTGTGCACACGCGTGTACACACACACACACACACACACACACACACACACACACACACACACCCTCTCACAGCACACACTAAGCCAATATCAATACATAATGCATGCAGGATAGCTAGCTCAGATCTGCACATCTCACTGTGTGGAGAGCACCGACGACATGACGGATTATTACACCGCCCTGTCACATTTGCCGCAGTGGTGGAAAGGACGGATCACTCACTCTCCGCACACCCGACCGACTCCACAGCAAAGGCAGGGTCTCGATGCCCCTCCCTGTCCACAGCCCACAGTACAGAAGGGCGTGAGCACAGGAGCGGGGGGGGGGGCTGCTGTGAAAGGAGGGTGCAGGAGCATCTGAAGAGCACAGACATGGAAACTGAGTCCTCGGGGATGCGTAAGGGAGACACACGAGAGGCCGGCGCAGCAGGAACGGGTGCAGAGGTTCAGGGCCTCGGCACGTGTCCATCAACACGCTGACCACAGACAAAAGTTCTAGTTGACCTCTGAGATGCAAGGCAGGAATGAACCAAGTCATGCTTAAGGAGTATTATTATTAAGCCAGGCGGTGGTGGCACACGCCTTTAATCCCAGCACTTGAGTGGCAGAGGCAGGTGGATTTCTGAGTTCGAGGCCAGCCTGGTCTACAGAGTAAGTTCCAGGACAGCCAGGGCCACACAGAGAAACCCTGTCTCTAAAAAGCCAAAACCAACAAAAGAAAGAAAGAAAGAAAGAAAGAAAGAAAGAAAGAAAGAAAGAAAGAAAGAAAGAAAGAAAGAAAGAAAGAAGAGAAAAGTATTATACCGCCAATATGTTATTTGGGGGTTACTGTTACTGTGGGGGTGCAGGGATCAACACTTGGTGTCTTCCTCCATCACTGCCCGTTCTGTTTTTGGGTGTGTCTTTGAACCTTCAGGCTCACATGGCCTTTTGTCACGGGATTCTTCTGCTTCTGCCTCTGCCTCCCTAGCAATGGGCGTACAGATGTGCACAGCTGGCTTTGGCACAGGTGCCAGGGATCAAAATCAGATCTTCACGTTTACACGGCAAGCACTTAAGCAACTGCGCCATCTTCCCACCTCTCTACTTGGGGGTCACTTTAGTGTTCATTTCTGGAACAACATGGTAAAGAAAGAAAAATAGAGTTAGGCCGGGCGTTGTGACTCACATCTGGGAAGCTGAGGCAGGAGGATGGCCCCAAAGCCAGCCTGGGCGACAGTGTGAGACAATGTCACAGGACCAAAAACAGAAGAGACGGCCTAAAATAGGATGCTTGGGGACCCCGAAGCAAAAGGCTGGCGCTGGGTGTGACGGACAAGTCCTGGAGAGGCCCAGCCGCGCCCTGGGGCCTAGGCCACCATGCAGCCATTGTCCTAAACAGAAAGGACGAGCCACACCCCGAGGGAGACGGGACAGGCACCTACTGTGCGCTGGGGCAGACGGCCCACCTGCATGGAAGGCCAAGCCTGGAGCCTTGGGAAGATGGTGGAGCAGACTAGGAAGGAGGACAAATGAGGCTGAGCTGTGACGTGAGTGAGCGTCAGGCCCCCTCTCCTCTCGCAGCCCTGCCTCCCGACCCTTGGGTTTGACCTGCTGGGTGTGTCAACCTCGAGACTGAGACGTAGTCAAGGATGAGTGACAGCCTGGCCCCGCCCCGCGCTTGATCGAATTCATGGAAGCATCATGGGAGACGGCGCCGTCCTCCCTCTGTCTACGGCCACCGCGAGGGGAGATAGTCTAATGGATGTCTGCCGCTGCGTGGTAATGCTGTACTTTGAAGCTGTCGGCAGTGGTGCCGGTTAGGTTGTTGGGCTTCTTGCTTTTATATTAGTGTGTGTGTGTGTGTGTGTGTGTGTGTGTGTGTGTGTGTAAGACAGAGTCTGTGGGAGTTATTTCCTTCCTCCCATCAGCAGGTCCCAGGGACTGAACTCCGGTCCTCAGATTTCCGGAAGAGGAGCGGAGTCGAGGACACTGTGACCTGGCTCTGTCACCGTCACCTTTCACAGCAGCAGCGACCCCCAGGCTCAGGGGACAAGGGCAGGGCTTGCTGATTGCACACACGCCAAGTCAGGACAGCTGCCCCAGCTGCAGGTGCCAGGCCCCGCCTCATGTGGCAGGGCGTCACAGCAGGATGCCCCCGTCCCACCGCCAGTTCTCTTTCTTGCTCTTGGTAAGGACAGAGCTGGCATCTGACACCGCAGTCGACACAGCCGGCAGCACTGCAGCACCCACTATGTGCTCAGTCTCTCCAGGTTCTTCCTTCTTGTACATAAAATGGGTAAACTGAGTCACAGAGTGACGTCCAGAATAGTCGAGACTGTACCCCGATCAGAAATACTGTGTCTTGTCAGCCAATGGGCAATTGATAGTGGCGGCTTCACGTCAAATATACACCTCTCCTTGGACCAGGACTCAGTCAGTCTCTCTCTCTCTCTCTCTCTCTCTCTCTCTCTCTCTCTCTCTCTCTCTCTCACACACACACACACACACACACACACACATACACACACACACACACACACACACACACACAAGCACCATACGATAAAAGCAAATGCGTGTGCTGTGTATGGATGTTCATATGAAGGTAGAGAGGTCACGTATGAGTGTGCATGTGAACCTGCACACACATGGAAGACACACGTCTAGGCCCCACTCCTGGGCACAGCTGGTGTGACGTGACACGAGGACAGGAAAGGCACAGAACTTCCTTGAACTCAGACACCCACGTTCACGGTCAATATAAGAGTAATAAACCCCACATGCAGAAATCCGGCGTGTGCTCATGTGCTGCCCCTCCCCCCACCCCCCCACCCCCATCCCACCCGGTCTTTCCTCGGTGCCCCACGCGGATGCAGGCGGTTTCCTCAGCGCAGGCCTGTGTTCTTTCTCGGGCTCCTCCCTCAGCCTCACTCTGTGACCTCCATTTTCCCAGCCTACTTTTTCTTTAAAACAACAAGAAAATCCCTCCTTGCTTCTTTAGGGAGAGAGAAAAATCAGGGATTACAGAGAGACACTCTGTGATTGGCAGGTCGCAAAGACAGAGAGAAAGAGAGAGAGAGAGAGAGAGAGAGAGAGAGAGAGAGAGAGAGAGGAGGAGAGAGAGAGAGAGAGAGAGAGAGAGAGTTTCTCTGTGTAGCCCTGGCTGTCCTAGAACTCACTCTGTAGATCAAGCTGGTCTCAAACTCAGAAATCTGTCTGCCTCTGCCTCCAAGTGCTTGGGATTAAAGGCGTGCGCCACCACCCGTAATTTTGGTGTTTTTTGTTTTTTTCTTTTTGTTTTTGTTTTTTTTTTTTGGGGGGGGGTTTGGTTTGGATTTTTGTTTGTTTGTTTGTTTGTTTGTTTGTTTTTCAGGACAGCACAGTCCAGGACCCTAAAGCTTTGCTTTCTGAGCTGTCTTTCTCCTGCACCCCTTCCCTTCTGCAGTTGCTCCATGCATATGGCCCTGGTGTGCACTTGTCCAGTGTGCAAGGTGACAGAGGACACTAACCGATGGCTTCTCACTCACACACCCAGGGTTTGGGGCCAGATTTTTCATCCTGGCCAAGCCCATGGTTAGTTGTCGTCTTGCTTGTCCTCACTGTGGATCCCACAAAGGGAGCCTGGCCAATGAAGGAATCTGTCCAGAAGCATAAGCTGCTCCCAGCTCAGAGCTGCAGGCCAGTGACATCTTCACAGTTGATGGCGCTCAGGCAACAGTGCTGTGCTTTGAGTTAACTTCTAATGGCCAGAGTCCTTTCTGAGCATCCCTGTTTGCAAGAGCTTGCTACCTGCAGCCGAGCAAATTTATGCTCAGATGTCAACAATGCTGGGCGGAAATCCTACACCGGTTTCAAACTGGGTATGTGATTTTCTTTCTCAGTGCTTTTGTTTTGCCTACAATCAAGGGTATTTCCCACCTTCTCTTCCATGAGATTTAGTGCATCCAGTTTCATATTGAGTTTCTTGATGTACTTGGACTTTAGTTTTGTGCATGATAAGTATGGATCTATTTTTATTCCTCTACATGGAGACATCCAGTTAGTCCAGGACCATTCGAGGGCGCTTTCATATTTCCATTGTATGGTGCATTACAGGTTGCAAAGCCCTTCAGCACCTTCAGTCCTTTTTCTAAAACTTCGATTAGGAAACCCATGCTGAATCCAATGTTTGTCTGTGTTTTTCAGACTCAGGCCATGCCTCCCATCAGACAGTTAGATCAGGCTCCTGTCAACAAGCAGTTCTTTGTATATGCAATAGTGTCTGGCTTGAATGACTGTATACGGAATGGATCATGAGGCAGTCTCTGTGTGGCCTTTCATTCATTCTCTGGCATTCTGAGGCATTCATACCTTGGTCTTCCTTCTTCTGAAACTTCATTTGTTCTGGGAGTAGTATCTTGGATAGAGTGAGCTATTGGGCTAATATCCATTTACCAGTGAGTGAATACCATGTGGGTAATTTTTTGTCTAGGTTACCTCACTCAGGATGCTATTTTCTAGTTCCATCCATTTGCCTGCAAATTTCATGAATTCAGTCTTTTTTATACATGAATACAACTCCATTGTGAAAATGTAAATCCTTTTCTGTATACATTCATCTGTTGAGGGACACCTGGTTAGGCTAAGATCAAAAACTCAGGTGACAGCAGATGCTGGAGAGGATGTCGAGAAAGAGAAACACTCCTGCACTGCTGATGGGATTGCAAGCTGGTGCAAGCACTCTGGAAATCAGTCTGGCAGATCCTCAGAAAACTGGGCATAATACTACCAGAGGACCCCACTATACCACTCCTGAGCATATACCCACATTACACCCCAGGATATAATAAGGACACATGCTCCACTATGTTCATAGCAACCTTATTTTTTTTAATTTGATATATTTTTATTTCAAATGATTTCCCCTTTTCTAGTTCCCCACTCCCTGAAAGTCCCATAAGTCCCCTTCTCTCCCCCTGTCCTCCCACCCACATCTTCCCACTTCCCTGTTCTGGTTTTGCCCTATACTGCTTCACTGAGTCTTTCCAGAAAAAGGGGCCACTCCTCCTTTCTTCTTGTACCTCATTTGATGTGTGGATTATGTTTTGGGTATTCCAGTTTTCTAGGTTAATATCCACTTATTAGTGAGTGCATACCATGATTGATCTTTTGAGACTGGTTTACCTCACTTAGTATGAGGTTCTCTAGCTCCCTTCATTTGCCTAAGTTCTTTTTATATATTGGATATTAGCCCTCTATCGTTTGTATGATTCATAAGATCTTTTCTAAATCTGTTGGCTGCTGTTTTGTTCTATTGAAAGCAGTTTTATGAGGACACATTTTTCTATTTGTAATCTTTGAGCTAAAGCCATTGGTGTTATGCTCAGGAAAAATTTCCCTGTGCGTATGTATTTGAGGCTCTTCCCTAGTTTCTCTTCCATTAGATTCAGTGTATCTGGCTTTATGCAGAGATCCTTGATCCATTAGAAGTTAGCCTTTGTGCAGGGAGAAAAGAATAAATCAATTTGAATTCTGCTACATTCTGACCACCAGTTGAAACAACATCATATCTTGACAATGCTGAGGGTTTTTTTTTGTTTGTTTGTTTTTTGTTTTTTGTTTTTTGTTTGTTTGTTTGTTTTTCTCCACTGGATGATTTTAGCTCCTTTATCAAAGATCAAACGATCATAGGTGTGTGTGTGTCTTAATTTCTGGGACTTCAATTCTGTTCCATCGAACAATCTTCCTGACTCTTACCAATACCAAACAGATTTCATCTCTAATGCTCTGTAATACAGTGCAAGGTCAGAGACCATGACTCCCGCACATGTTCTTTTACTGCTGAGAATAGTTTTCACTATCCTAGGTTTTTAGTTATTCCAGATGAATTTGCACATTGCTCTTTTTAACTCTGATGAATTGATTTGAAATTTTGATGGGGATTACACCAAATCCATATGTTGCTTTCTGCAAGATGGCCATTTTTAATATATTAATCCTGTCAATCCATGAGCATGGGAAACCATTCCACCTTTTGAGGTCTTCTTTGATTTCATTTCCTGCGACTTGAAGTCTTGTCATACAGATCATTCACTTTCTTTGTTAAAGTAACACCAAGGAATTATATATATTTTTAATTATATTGTGAAGGTTGTTGTTCCCTAATTTCTTTCTCAGCCTTTTTATCTTCTGTGTAGAGGAAGGCTACTGATTTATTTTAGTTAATTTTCTATCCAGACATTTTTCTGAAGTTGTTTATCAGGTTAAGGAGTTCTCTGGTGAAATTTTTCGAGTCACGTAACTATACTATCATATCATCTGCAAATAGTGATACTTTGACTTCTTCCTTACTAAATTGTATCCCTTTCACCTCCTTTTGTTGTTTAATTGCTTTGGATAGAACTTTTAGTACTATATTGAATAAATAAGGAGCGAGAAGGCAGTCTAATTTAGTGCCTGATTTTAGTAGAATTGCGTCAATTTTCTCTCCACTTAGTTTGATATTGGCTATTTATTTGCTGCATATTACTTTTACTATGTTTGGGTATGGACCCTGAATTTTTCATCTCTGTACCACTTTTACCATGCAGGGGTGTTGAATTTTGTCAAATGATTTATCACCATTTAATAAGATGGTCATGTTGGTTGTTTATTTTTTAATTTGATTATATTTGTATTATGATGATGCATTTCCATATTGAACCATCCATGAATCCCTAAGATTAAGCCTACTTGTTCTTGTTGGAATATCATTTAAATGTGTTCTTGGATTCGGTTTGTGGGTATACTATTGCGTAATTTTGCATAGAGATTCACAAGGGAAATTGGTGAGTACTTTTCTTTATTAACGTGTCTTTTTGTGGTTTAAGTATTAGTGTAACTGTAACTTCATAGAAAGAATTGGGTAGTATTCCTTCTGTTTCTATTTTATGGAATAGTGTAAAATGCTATTAGATCTCCTTTGAAGGTCTGATACATTTCTGTCGTTATGCCTCTCTTTTCATTTGTTATTGTGTTAATTTGAATATTATCTCTGTCCCGTGTGGTTAGTCTGGCTAAGTGTTTATCTTGCTGAGTTTCTCAAAGAACCAGCTCCTGGTTTTCTTGGTTCTTTGTATATTTCTTTTTGTTTCTACTTGGTTGATTTCATCCCTGAGTTTGAATATTTCTTGCTGTCTATTCCTCTTGTGTATATTTGCTTTTTTTTTTTTTCTTCTACAGCTTTCAGATGAGCTGTTAAGGTACTAGTGTATGTTCTCACCACTTTCTTTATGGAGGCACTCAGAGCTATGAGTTTTCTCTTAGCACTGCTTTCATGTTGTACTATACTTTGGATCTGCCACGCCTTTATATTCATTGAATTAAAAAAAAACTTTGATTTATTTCTGTATTTATTTTCTGACCAAGTTTTTATAGAGGAGATAGTTGTTAAGCTTCCAAGTATATGTGGGCTTTCTGTTGTTATTTTCATTATTGAATACCAGCCTAAATCCATGGTAGTCCCATAGGGATTAATGCAAAGTCCTTGTATCTACTGAAGTTTGTTTTGTGTCCAATAATATGGTCAATTTTTGAGAATGTAAATATATAATCTTTAAGGGTTCAGGTATTAACATTTTATGCTTATTTTCTATGCCTAATTCACAAATAATATCATATATGTTGCTGGGCAATGGTAGCACAGACCTTTAATACCAGCACTTGGGAGGCAGAGGCAGGTGAGTTTCTGAGCTCATGGCCAACCTGGTCTACAAGTTGAGTTCCAGGACAGCCAGTGCTATACAGAGAAACCCTGTTTTGAAAAAACAAAAAAAAAAAACAAAAAAAAATCATATATGTTTTGATATTATTTAATTCTCAACATTAGATAAAGAATCCTCAGCTACAGACATGGTTAAGTATTCATTAATGATAATTTCAAAGTATGAAAAGATATAAGTATAAAAGTTAAACAAAATTTTTGATGTATTATTTTCTTCTCAAAGTACACGATATTATTAAGATGACTGATGTATAAACTGGTTTTAAATAATAAAAATAAGGAGAATATGTTGTATATTTTATATGTAGTTTAAGAAAAAATGTATCTGCTGAATTACATCTCCAATATTATTTTATTGTGTCTTATTCAATAGGACTACAATATAGTTCAAGGATGGCATTAAGAGGTAGATCAAGCTCCTTATTGATTTACTAAAATACAAAATATATCATATCACATCATATCCCATCATATCTTATCATATCCTAGCATATCATAGTGCCCTATGTCTAGAAATTCTTAAATTTTATTCAGCTCTACAGATCCCTCATTTATGAAGCTTGTATCAAGACATTTATTTAGAAGTTTAGCATGCCTCACAGTACAAACTTTACTGCAATTGATATTTTATGTTTCCAGCATCTCCCTTATTCATCACTGTGCCTTGTTTTAGAATACCATCAAGAAGATATGAGTTTTTTCTGGTATTGCTTTTTTTTTTTATTGATGAGATCAACATGAATCCTTATCTTTTACCAAACATGACTTTGATATTCTTCATCACTGGTCTGTGTAAAGATACATTGCAAGTTCTGGATATATATATATATATACTGAGTTCTGGATCAGCCTGGCACAGAGCAAGTGTAGATCCAGGTCCTGTAGAACTTGTAATTTCTAGAAAGGTTACCCACAGCACGCTTATCATTTTTGCTTAACAGAGGCAAGCAGATATCTAAATTATTTTGCTAAGTTTAAGGGAAATAAGTAATTGTTGTCTCCTAAGGAGCAAGAGGCTAGGTTCACAGGATTTTGATTTATATGATAATCAAAAAGAGAGCAGAAGTCATTTACTGCATTTATATATAATATAAGTGACTGGGCCTATGAGCTGCAAGAAAAAAAAAACTATCAAGGTAAAGTTTTCAGAATAGCAAGAGAGAATTGCTTGGAGAACTTTCACAGGCAGCACATAGAGAGGAAGAGAGCTGCGTGGAGATCTTCAGCGAAAACTGACCAAAAATAAAGATGATTGAACAAAGAGAAATCTGGTTGTAAAGTTTTCTTGAGGAGAAAATAGGACACCAGCTTGCCCCACAATTCTAGTCATTTCTTTTTCTACTATCAGACACCTCTTCCTTAAAATCTATCTCCAAGCTATATCTGCTCCTATAACTGATTCATAATTTATGGAGCGTCACTGACTTACTGAGACTGGATGTAAGTCAGAGAGTAAAAAGTGGAGGAAGTGATCTAATGGGACCCCAAACAGTTCCAGACAAACCAGAACTTTTAAAAGATCAACATCCAGAAAATCTGGGCAAAAGATTTTTTAACTCTCTGCCTTTAGTCACCTCATCTTTTTTGAGCTGACCCTGACAAAGAAAGGACACACTTGAAAAAGAAAAGAAAACACAAAAAAAGAAAACACAAAACAAACAGGTATGTTTATGCATTACTGGAAGGCCAGGCTAAAGTGTGCCTAATCCAGGAATTTTTCACATCACTGTTCTATGACTCCCTGTGACTTTCCCAGGACCACATTTTCCTTGCTGGTTTACAATGAGATGGAAAGCCAGCTTACTTTGGCCTCACTTTCTCATTTCTCTAAGCTCCCCATTCTCACTCTCAAGTAGACTCCTCCTCCATCTTGCAGACATAAATATGGGTAAACTCTCTAGGGACTAATTGAAAGCCCTGAGAGCAGTGGGAGTTGTGACATCACTGATGACATCACAGGGGATGCCTAGAGCTCTCCAGGATACACTAGAATGTTCAGACAAGGGATTGTCTATGTCATGGGGAACAGACTTTTCCTTCATGTTAATGCTCTCCCTCTACTGAACAGAAGCTGAGGTGCCCATCCCGGGAGACTCTCCTGGGACACAAATGTTGATCACCTCCTTTTCAAAAGCCAGAGGTCTCAGCAACTGAGATTTGTCAGTGTCAGAACAATGGGAAAGTGCTGTGCTTTTTTCCAAATGTGTTAGCTGTGGAGACCTGGGTCAGGATGGAGAGAAGAGCCAGCCCATCACGTTGGCAGCAGAAGACTTGAGATGTCCACTTTCTTCCTAGGCTTTGGCCGCATGAACTTGTTAGAAGGCAGTTCCAGGGTCACCTTCGGCATGTGGAGATTCAGGACGGGAGGGAAGTTCTCAGGACAGTCTTGCTTGGAGATGATGCCTGTGGACAGCGATCAGGAAAACAAGATTATTCTGTTTTGTTCTCTTCAGTCAGAGTGTCAGATCTGAGTAATCTTGTATATATTATATAGTATATTGTATAGTATACATCTCTGTATTCCATGATCTGTAAGTCAGGCTGTGAGAGAGACCCATCTACCCAGACATGCCCCAACACTTGTGTATCCAAATTTGTCAACATATTTCCAAATTCCCCATTTCCTAAACAGCTCTCATCTGTCCCTCAACCACTTCCAACCTATTCTATTACTGAATTAACCACAGTATGACACACCCGACTGCCTCCAAGTGTGGTCTAAATTCCCCAAAGCTAACAACACCCCACTACTCTATGCAGATCAAATCCCAGCAACTACATGGTGGCTCACAACCATCTAAAATGAGATCTGATGACTTCTTCTGGAGTTTCAAAAAGACATCTACAGGATATTTGCATACAATAAATAAATTAATAAATCTTTTAAAAAAGAAATCTTAAAGTAAAGGATGGTCTTATTTCCAACAATTCAATTATTGTCGAAGAATGTTTTAGATACCTTAGAGGTTTTTTCCCCCTATGAAATGGAGTACTGTCCTTGAAGTATCTGATAAAAAATTAAGCTGAAAATGTGAGGGGGCTTGTATTAAATCTGATGATTGTTTTTAGTTTATTGTCCTCATATTATGTTAAGTTTACATATTCTTGAACATGGGAGATCTTTCAGTCTTATTTATTTATTTATTTATTTATTTATTTATTTATTTATTTATTTTTGTTTTTATTACTTTCATTTTTTCAGTCCAGTTCTTAGCTCACTCCTGGCACACCATCCCAGAATTACCCATCCCATTCCTCTTACCCCCTGTCTCCAATAGCATCCTCCAACACACAGCTTGAAGTACTAGAAAAAGGTCCTCAATAAAATCATTAAAGAACAATTCTTCTCCAACTTAAAAAGGTGCTGGCCATAAATATACAACAAGCTTATAGATCTCCAAGCAATTTAGACAAAAAATAAAATTTTCTTGTCATACTATAATCAAAACACGAAATGTAAGAGCTAATCCTGTGCCACAGTTCTCCATACCCAAATACTGCAGTGAGAGAGTGGGTCTCCAAGGAGTTCTGACAAGCCTATGGGTAGAGGTAAGAATAACACTTCTGCTCAAAGGGACCCCGACAGAGCACTCAGTTCGAAAGAACTGAGCAGCAGCCTGGGCCATGATCCTTTTATTCTCTGCCTGCAGACAGAGCTGATCTCCTGCCTCAGTGCACCACATCCAAATTCTGTGTGGAGAGAGTTGATCTCCCAGAAATTCCATCACACCTATAAGCTCCACTTCTGCTCAAATCCCTGGACCATGAGAGAGCGACACAGAGCCATCAGAATCCAGGAACCAAGGGACAGCTGGGGAGAGGATCCTTCTGGATTTTGTCTGCACCTTGGAGGTAGCTGATTATGTGTCAATTATTTCCATACAAAAATTTCTCCTGGAGAGAACTCTTCTCTCAGGAGTACTGACACACAGACTCACAGGCAAGACAAGCCTCAATCAGAGACAGATCAGCTAACATCAGAGATATCCAGAGAGCAGGACACAAGGGCAAGATCATAAGCAACAGAACCCATGGCAAATTGGTATCATCAACATCTAGTTCTCCCACCAGAGCAAGCCCTGGATACCCCAACACACAAGAAAAGGAAGTCTCTGATTTAAAATCATATCTCATGATGACGATAGAGTACTTTAAGAAGAACATAAATAACTCTCTTAAAGATATACAGAACACAGGAAAATATCCAGTATCCCTTAATGAGGGCACACAAAAATCCCTTAATGGTTTTCAGAAAAAGCCAAATAAAAAGAGGAAGGAATTGAACAAAACCATCCGGGATCTAAAAATGGAAATAGATACAATAACGGATTCATAAAGTGAGACAACCCTGGAGATAGAATACCTAGGAAAGAGATCTGGAGTAATAGATGCAAACATCAATAAAATGCAAGAAAGAGAAGAAAGAATCTCAGGTGTAGAAGATGCTGTAGAAAATACTGAGACAGAAAAGTCAAAGAAAAAGTAAATGCAAAAATTTCTTAACCAAAAATATCCAGGAGATCCAGGACAAAACGAGAAGGCCAAATCTAAGGTAATAGGTAGAGAAGAGAGCAAAAATTCCCAACCTAAAGAGCCAGTAAATATCTTCAACAAAATTACAGAGGAAAACTTCCCTAACCTTAAGAAAGAGATGCCCATGAATATACCAGACGACTAAAGAACTCCAAATAGACTGGACTAGAAAATAAATTTCTACTCTCACATAATCAATGCACCAAATGCACAATTCAAAGAAAGAATATTTAAAGCAGTAAGGGAAAATGGTCAAGTAACATATAAACACAGGTCTATCAGAATTTCACCAGACTTAATATTAGAAAATAAGAAAGCCAGAAGGTCCTGAGCAGGTGTCATATAGACCCTAAGAGACGACAAATGCCAGCCCAGGCTACTATACCCAGCAAAACTCAACGTTAACATAAATGGAGAAACAACATATTCCGTGACAAAAACAAATGTACACAATATACTTCCACAAATTCAGTCCTAAAATGTATAATAAATAGAAAATGCCAACATAAGGAGGGAAAGTCCACCCTAGAAAAAGCAATAAAGTAGTCTTTCAAAAAGCCCAAAATAAGATAACCATGCAAACATAAAAATAACAGGAAGCAACAATCACTATTCCTTAATAACTATTAATATCAATGGCCAATAAAAAGACAGACTACTGGACTGGATATGCAAACAAGACCCAGCATTTTGCTGCATACTGGAAACACACCTCAGTGACAAAGACAGACACTACCTTAGAGTAAAAGGTTTAGCCCAGTGCCCATTGACTTTATATTGTGCCCATTGATCTTTTTCCAAGTGCGGTTTATCTCTTCTGGGTCTCCTTGTTCCCTGCCATTTTCCGTCTCCCAGGTCCCCTGACTGCCAAATCCTGTGTCTTTTATCTCTGTCTACTACTGCGGCCAGTATTCTACTCAAAGTCTTTTCTTGCTTTGTCTTTTCTCCTCTCCCTCTTTTCTCTTTCTTGTTTCTCTTCCTCTGTCTCCCTCTTGTGGTACACTTTCTCAGCCTCTCTAACCACATCCCTTACAGTACAATCTTGCAATCCCTCAATCCGCTGCAATTTCTTTCTGATGTCAGGAGCTGACTGCCCAATAAAGGCAATAATCACAGAGCCTCACTGCCCTACAGACATGGGGTCAAAAGGGGTGTAACTTCTGTAAGCCTCCATGAGCCTCTCCAGAAAGACTGAAAGGGGTTCAGTCAGCGCCTGCATGACCTCTCTCACCTTAGCCAGATTTGTGGGCCTTTGTGTGGCACCCCTGAGACCCGCCTCTAGAGCCCGACAGTAATTGGACAGCTGTTCTGTACCTTGTGCCATGTTATAGTCCCATTGAGGATGCAACAAGGTGAATCCTTCATCTATCCTAGCCGGTGTCTGGACAGGACATCCGGCATTGTCCCGGGCATTCTTCTGAGCTTTGAGGAGAATTCTTTCTTTCTCCTCGGTGGTGAACAAGGTTTGTAAAAGTTGTTGGCAGTCATCCAAGGTAGGCTGATGCGAAAACATCAGGGACTCTATTAGATCTGTAAGCCCTGCAGGGTTTTCTGAAAAGGGAGGGGGATTAAATTTCCAGTTATAAAAATCAGAGGAAGAGAAAGGATTGGTCGGGCTCCTCTATACCTTTGTTTTTGTCGTTGTCCACTTCTCTTGAGGACACTTGTGGCTCCCTCTGATTCTCAGTCTGGAAGCTCTTTGAGTGCTTCATGGCACAATTCTATCTGCTGCTGTATCTCAGGTTGTCCAAGCTCTCAAATATATAAAAAAAAAAGTGGTATAGATCCCAATCAACAATCTAGCCATCCTCAAAGCTGTGGTTTGTCTCTCCACAGAATGAAAGGCTGAGACGTGGAAGATCTTGAACTCACAGATGGAAAATCACGTGCACTCGGCAGTCCATGCTCTTCAGAATCTGCTGTATTTTTGACAAAACTGAGACTGTATTCCCTCAGAACCTTCAGGTTATCCACGGAATGCTGATATAGAGAAATCTCCAGTTAGTTATTTATATCCTCCCAAGCATTATACTACGGTAAATTGGGTGTTAAACCCACAATACTGGCATCTATTTGCATTGCCTAAGGAGGCATGATTCTGTCCAGTCTGGGGTGCAAGACTTTAGTCTCAACACCTATAGGAAAGAAGTAGTTTGGGGATAGAAGCAGAAGCAGTTGGATATCTGATCTCAAGGCCAATCTGGTAGTCAGACCTAGTTTCAAGACAGCTAGGGCTACACAGGAACACCTAGACTCAAAAATCAAAACAAGCAAACAAGAAAGGAGTGAAGCTTCTCAAATTAAGATCATATCACTCTGGATGCAATTGTCTAGATTTAAATTTATAGTAGACTAATGAAACTGGAAATAGGGAAAGTGCTCATGGGTCAGTAAATCTACTTGATGTGCCTGTTTTAAAGAGTAAAAGATCAAATAGAATGATCTCTCACTCACTCTTTCCTGAAAGTGGATATATTAGAATGACTTACAAAATTCAGTCTGCTTTATTCCACAATAGCTGGATGGGAAGCAAAGTCCAAGAATCCAGAAGTTCCCAGTCCCTGAGCCTGGCAGTCTCAGCAGGTCTTCAATAGAAGATGGAATCACAGACAAGTAAGCTCTAATGACAGGGAAGTCATAAGTCTTGCTATCTAGGAGAGGGAAAGCACGCAATGTGAAAACTGACTTCCTCTGTGTTCTTATATAGGCCTCAAGATGAAGGCGTGGCCCAAACTAAAGGTGTGTGTTCCAGATTCAATCTCTGGATTAAAGGTGAGTGTCTTCTGCTAGGTGTGGCGACTCAGACCTTTAATCCAAGCACTATGGGAGTGAATCAAGCAGGTGGATCTCTCTGAGTAGCCTTGTCTACAAAGTGAGTTCCAATGAGGTGAGAAGATATTTGTAGTGCTAGGGAAATGTTAGTGATCTACAAAATAGAGCCAAACTGATGTAACTAATATTATACTCCTTATTTTATTTTATTTTATTTTATTTTATTTTATTTTATTTTATTTTATTTTATTTTATTTTATTCGAGTTATCTTGGTCCCCTCCAATGAACCCCCATCATGCAGGATTGCTGTGGTGGTTGAGGGCAATGCAGGAGGCAGAGCCAAGGAATGAGGCCTGGCAAGAATGCTAAAGTCTCAATGTGCAGATCCTCAGTTCTCCGACAGAGCTGCAGCCAAGAAACTTCTTCACCACAAGGGGCGCTGTGGCACTGGCACTCCAGGTGGTGGTGATCTCAGTGATCAAAATGTGGACCCGCTTCTCTAATAGCCAAGAATTGTCCCCCAAGGCACATTCCCTTAGGCTGCCAGCAGGCCCGAGTTGTTTTCTGAAGGTGATTTGAAACCACATATGTGTTTTTGTTCCTCCGAACATTCACTATGCTGACAGGATTGGACTTTGCCAGATGAACAGAGGTGGAATTCTGCTGGAGCTCTGGTTCTGGAAGTTGTGCTCCTAAAGGCTGACCAAAATGTCTGGTGCCCAGGTTTGAGGATGGACATTCATTGCAGGTGCTGAGGGTTTTTTTTTTTTTTCCTACCTGCTCACCCTCCTGACATTTAAAAAAGGAGACTTCATTCTGTCTACTATAGGTAAATGACCCATTCTGCCCTAAAAGTGTGCCAAGACTTGTGAAACTGCCCCCCTCTCATGCAATGCAACAAATTCAGTGCAAAAGCAAATTCCCTTGCAGCTGCTTTCCTTTATGTTCGCCTAAGATTTTCCAGATGGCACAGACAAGTGCTCCACTGATATTCCTTCTCAGTTGTGCTTTTCACCTAGCTGTAGTTCCCCTGTTGCTTGAGGCCATTGCCCAAGAGTACACTTGACAGGGAAAACATAGGACAGCCCCAGGTAACTCACACAAACACCCCGAGTTTTATGTGAGTCTTGCAATCCTGGCAGGGCAGGTCCACAGTTAATCCTCTTCTCTTCTTGTCCACACTTACAGAGTCCACAGCTGGAGCAAGGACCAAGGAAGGAGCCAGAAGATCCAAAGCTCCCTAGATCCACAGCTCAGCCTCTGAGCTCCAGTCGCTGCCACTTCTTCACAGCATGGGACGCTGTGGGGCTGCTCTTCTTCCATAGAGGAATGCTAATGGTCAGTGCACATCTTTGGAAGCTCAGGGCTCTACTAACTGTTAATTTCCCACACAGCCAAGTTCTTCTTGACTGTTGGCTTGCACAAGCTGAAACCATTTCCAACTGTGTGAGTTATTTTGTTTCATGGTCCTTTTTCTTTGACAACCACATCAGATTATGGCCAGCAAGTGCAATGATTCGAACCCAGGATTTTCTCCTAAATACTGACAGAACAGCCTGGTGCCAAGGGATGAGTCATTCTCTGAATGCATGCAAGATGTATAACATGAGTCTTCACACCTCTGTTGAAATTTCAGGTGATGTGAAGTATTGAAAATATTGAATATTCAAAGGAAAACATGCTATTCGGTATTTCTGTGCAGTGTTTATTTTATTTCCTACATACACTTCCTAAAAAATGAAGTTCAGCAAACCAAGTGTAAAAAATGATAATTGTCCTCTTGACACTGAGAGCTGTGCAATCATTCTTTAGCCTGGTACATGGCTTAGCCTACTGAGGGATTCAACTGCTAGGAAGACCATCAGCAGAAGTCAGACTTGTAAAACACAAACCTCTTCAAAGAGAGCAAGCACATAAAAGATAGACACCATCTCAAGGCCAGGGAGCTGGGTTTTCTCTGTCAGGGCCAGCACAGCCCTGAGCTTCCAACTTAACCAGTCCTGTTTCTGCAGGTCTGTTCACGGATGATGTTGATATTTCCAGAGGAAATTGCAGAAAACAGAAGGATTCTCCTTTGCAAAAGTGGGGGCAAAGGCCTCTAATCCCCATACTAGAGAAACAAGGCAAAGTAAATCTGAGTTCAGGCATAGTCTAGTCTACACAGAAGGAAGAAGGGTAAAATGGAAGTTGCAGGTGGTCCCTAGATAAATTTGTAAAGGAAGCCTCTGGGTAAATCTCTCCTCAACCATGTTGATTAAGCAGAGAGTTTTCCTAAAGTGCTCCAGGTTACTCCCTGTGCGCTGGTTCTTTTATGTCCCAGCAAACATGAAAACCAGGATTTCAAAGTCTCCTAAGGACTTTTTAAAAACAAACCACCAGTTACTCCTGTAACCGAAGGTAGGAAAGAATAAAATATCCTCATCTGGGTCCAATCTACCCTCCATCTTTTCCCTTGGGTCATTTCAAAAGAACACAAATTTCCAGCTCTTTAACACCTTTTAAGAATGCTGTAAATAAACAAGCAAACAAACACCAGATGACTGCAAAGACAAAATGCCTTGTTTGGGCCATTGCTATAATACAGGAGCTGACAGAAAATCTCCTAATTGCAACTCTTAGCATACATCAGGGCTCCTGATCTTCAAACAGATTTCTGGGTGGCTTGTTCACTTCTGACTAAAAGCCCTTTGAAGTCATGCCCAGCATCCTAGGTTCCTGGGACTGTCAGAAGCAGAATCCTGGTCAGGGCAGTCTCCACCATCATAGGTCTCAAGTGCCAGGCCTTTCTCCCTCAACATGCTTGGTAAGGATTGATCTGGCTCCTCTATACCTTTGTCTGGGTTGTTGTTGTCATCCACATCGCCTGAAGCCACACTCTGGGAGACCTCTGTGCTCT
Source organism: Apodemus sylvaticus (assembly GCF_947179515.1). Lineage (NCBI taxonomy): Eukaryota > Metazoa > Chordata > Mammalia > Rodentia > Muridae > Apodemus > Apodemus sylvaticus. The sequence goes on along the minus strand of NC_067493.1, from coordinate 8,677,019 downwards.
AATTCATGGCACAATTCAATCTTTGGTAGTATCTCAGGTAGTACAAGCTCTCAAATACACAAAAGGATTATAGATCCTAGTCTGCAAACCAGCCATTCTCAGAGCAGTAGCTTGACTCTCCACAGAAACAACGTGCCTCAGGCGTGGAAACTCTTGGACTCAGGGCTGACAATACAGGTGCACTTGGCAGGGAATGTTCTTCAGAATCTGATGTACCTTTAACAAAACTGGGAGAAAACTGCATCATATTCTTGGATTTATCCATCGAGCTCGTTGGGCAAGTCCTTGACCTTTGATTCAGAGAAGACTCTAGTTAGTGGATTATACTCTACACTTTATGGACCTTCCCAACCATTACACTGTGGGTAACTGGATTTTAAGCCCATAATCCTAGCTTCTGTTTGCATTGCCTAAGTAGGCAAGATTCTGTACAGTCTTGTGGCAACATCCTTTTATCCCAGAACCCAAGGGAAAGAAGCAGATCTGAAAGAACAGAATCAGAGGCAAAGGGATCTTTGACCTCAAGGCCAGCCTTGTAGTCAGACCTAGTTTCAGGACAGCTAGGCCATACAGGACAATCTAGGCTCAAAGAACAAAACATGCAAACAAAAAAGGAGTGAAGCTTCTCAACATAAGATGCTATCACTCTGGATGTTGTAATAGTATTTTATTAGAAAATGAGTGATCACATTCCTCACCCCCTATAAATGCAGGACAAACAACCATCCCTCTCAGTGAGGTCCTTAGTAGAGGCAGCAATCTAACCCTTTTGTAGGGTCAAGCCATGCTCTCAAGAATCTGGTCACTGCCTCAGACTCTCTAGAGCAGTCTGCGCCACTCTTAGCATCTCTTCTGCCTCACCTGACACTCACCAGGTCTCCACAGAGTCTTAATCAGCTGGGCTCTCACTGTTGCTTCAGAGAAAATCTCTTCCAGCTTCTAAGCATTTCAACTGAGTTCTCTCTCCACCATTGGCAGCAGACCCACAATTCACACATGTCACAGTACCCCAGGGCCACCAGTCCCTTTGGTTCCTCAACCAAGGTGCCCCAAATTACCCAGAAGAACAGATTCTCAACACGTAGTTAATTTGCCAATTAGATTTAAATATATTTAAAACACAAGTACAAGATGCCACTAAGGTAATAAGAAACCAAATCTATTATATTAAAAGTTCTAACCTTTAGATATATTTACCTCTGATTCCATCTTAGTATGCTATGCCTCTCTCCCGTCTCCCACTTGTGGCTCCTGCAAGCACCTCCCTGTGTCTCTCTCCTGAGTCCTCCTCCTCACTCCCTTCTAATCACTAGCCTCTCACCACCTCAATGTGTATGCATGAGAAATACCTTGCAACGACATGCAATTGTCTACAGTTAAACATTATAGACAACTGATTAGACAGGCAATGGGGAAAGTGCTCATGGGCCAGCAAGTCTACTTGAGGTTCTTGTTTCAGCGAGAAAAAGATCAAATAAAATGATCTCTCACTCCCTCTCTCTGTCCTGAAAGGGGATAAATTAGAAAGACTAACAGGATGCAGTCTGCCTTATTCCACAACAGCTGGATAGGAAGCAAAGTCCAAGGATCCAGAAGTTCTCAGTCCCCAAGGCTGGATGTCTCAGCTGGTCTTCAATAGAAGATGGAATCACAGACAAGTGGACTCTAATTCAGGGAGGTCATAAGACTTGCTAGCTAGGAGAGAGCAAGCAGGTAATGTGAAAACTTTCTTCCTCTGTGTTCTTATAGAGGCCTCAAGATTAAGGTGTGGCCCAAATTAAAGGTGTGTGTTCCAGATATATTCTCTGGATTAAAGCCTGGATTAAAGCCCCTGGATGAGTGTATACTACTAAGTGTGGCAATTCAGACCTTTAATCCAAGCAGTATGGAAGTGAATCAGGTGGGACTTTGTGAGTAGCCTGGTCTACAAAGTGAGTTCCAGGACAGTCAGAGGTATTGCAGATAAACCCTGGCTCAGAATATCAACAACAACAACAATCACAATAACAAAGTTAGTTGGCTTCCTTACTCCATATACAGATTAAAGGCCTGGACCTTTCAAGCTCAAACAGTATGAATTAAAGTGGAGCATTCCTACCTCAAAGACATTGATTGCTTTTTACAAAGTAAGGAAAAATCCCTGTGATGGAGTTTCCTCATGTTTTCGATTTTGCTTAATTCAAGATTTAATCAAGTTAACAACACAGAATAGCGACCACAGAGGCTTACTTTCTGTAACCCTGGCTGTTTTGAAAGTCAATTTGTGGACCACCAAGTCAAAGATATCCCTGCCTCTGCCTCCTTCATACTGAGATTAAAGACACATGTCACAGTGTCCTGCTTGTAAATCCTGTTAAGTGTCATTTTTTTAGCTGGACACTTGAGCAGATGCTAATCCTCTGTTCCAAGCAGAGAGATGGTTGGGGGCAACAGCCAAGTGCAGAGATGACCTCTTAGAGAAAAAAAAACCGATATAATTTTTATGTCTTTACAGAAAACAAATTTGACTTCAAAAAGGAAAAAGGGAGCCCATCAGCTAAGAGGAAGAAAAACAAAATTTCACAAAGAGCACAAAGAAAACGGCATAATTTATATTGTTGCAAAAAACATGAAAAGAAGCTTGGCCCTGAAAGAGGAATCAGTGATCCTGTCAACCAAGGAAAGGAAAGGCAAAGCTGAGCTCTACGAACCCAAAAGCACCTAGAAGGGTCCACGCTAAGGAAGGCTGTGGAAAGGACTGAGACTGCTGCCCAGAATGCCGGCCTCCTATTGGCCCAGGGCTGATCTGTATTTAGGGACCCTAGTTCCTCTGCTCTATAGCCAGGTCCCTGGAATAAACACCCAGAGAAGTCCAGAAGCCAGCTCTGGCTGCCTCCTTGCTGTGCAGGGCTCAGTGGTCCATTCTGCAAAGGGGAAGTACTAGGCTAAGTAAATATTGCTGGCATGGTTTAATTTCTGCAGTTTCACAACAAATAGAAATTTTGCCTTTGGCTAGAGTAGCTCTATTTCAGGGAAAGCACGGAAAACTAAACATGAAGCAGCAAGAACTTGATCAGATTCCAGGACACCTTTGTGCTTGCCAAATAAATTCAGACTGGAGATTTTGTCAAGGATTATAAACCTAGTATGACATTCTTAGAGTCGCTTTTCTTCAAAACATGGACTACTATCAAAAGGCAAATGTTGTATGAACACGATAGTTTATTAAAAGGATATGCATAATTGAACAATGAAATTAGGGGGGTAATGATAGCATTTTGTTTATTAGCTGGACTTTTTACTCAAAAGAGCTGACTCTTGTAACAATGAACCTATTTAAGAAGACCACCTACCGTTTACTTAAAGAACTCACTTTACTTAAAGAGTTACTCTGAGCCAGGTGTGGGAAATCAAGCCTTATATCCCAGCACTCCACACACAGAGTCAGGCAGATCAATGTGAATTCAAGGCCAGATTGGTCAGAGAGTGTGGCAAGGGAGGAGGGGCTGGTGAAAGAGAGGGAAACTGACAGAAACACACACACACAGAGACTCACAGACACACACACACACACACACACACACACACACACACACACACACACCGATTTACTCTGAATTTAAAAGATTGAGTTTTTAAATCTTGGCATTTTTAATTGAAATGCAATTACTTTGTTTTTGCTCCTCTTCTTCTTCACTGACCCTGTGCTCAACATGTCTTTGGTTTTGTTGTTGCTGTTGTTTGTTTGTTTTTTATGCCACAAAGTTCCTTCCAATTTAAGTATATTGTGGCTTATACTTGTGTTTTTATGTAATTTCATTTTATGAATTAATATTCATATATTTGTGTATGTTGAGGTTTCTTAGTTGTTTTATTTATCTTTTCATCTGTATATTTTTCATTTTATTTTATTAGAGGTTTTGTTTTTTATAATTAATAATAATAATAGAATAGTTTAGATGTTTAGTTTATTAACAGGGTAAAGAAAGAAAAAGTAGGGATTTGAACAAGTGGCATGGGATAGGGAAATCTGGAAATAGTAGGGTGAGGAAAGAGGTAATTAGAATATAGTATATGAAAGATATCTATGCTCAATAATTGAAAAATGAGAGATAAAAGAGAAGACCATCAATGAACATTGTACCATTCCTTTCCTGTGATGAATCAAATAAAATGCTCTGTGACATTAAGGACAACACCATAACTCGGCATCAATCCCTTCATGAAATACTCCAGGATGGCATCCTGTATGTAGAAATCATTTCCTAAAAACTAATGCCCACCAGATAAATGAATAATAGTGAGATGTTACAATTCACATCTAAATTATCAATGATTAAACAGACACACTTTCAGGAATGGTTCATAAAAATCTCTTTTGTGATTGTAAATTTGTATTTATGATTGAACTACCAAAAGCACCTTTAAAAGGAAAAATAATTGTCACAGAGAATGTGGCCTTGCTTAATCAAGCAAGCAAAACACAGACTAGGGCTGTCAAAGTTAAGCATCCTGCCCATGACATTTCTTCAAGCAAGCCCCTGGTCCAAGTATTTTGAGCAGATTCAGCCCTGATAGTGAAGTTATTCAGAGGTCACGGCCTGATCTAGCAAGGGAGGAGCACCACAAGGGACCTCACAGGTGCAAACATCTGGCTACACCTGGCCGACACTTCCCATGCAGCTGTAGGGAGGACCAACCACCACTGCTCCCACTGCTCATATGTCTTCTCCTCCTCACTATGAGCAGTGACTCTGTGCTCAACATGTCTCAAAAACGGAGCTTACTATAGACATTTACATGAATAAATGATGAAATTCAAAGCTAAACAGAACTAGAAAAAGGCCCAGTGCTAGGATTATTTTCCATGTAAATCTCCATTTTTTTTTCAAAATTTTCTAATTCTCTCATTATTTAATTTAGAAATATTTTTATTTCTATCATTTTAGAAGCATCCCTTTCCTTGTAAATCTTCAACTTTCACACTTTTCTCTATATATTTCTTCAATTTTATCAGGAATATATTCCATAAAAATCTTCCCTTTCATCCCAAATTTTTCTATGTCCTTGGTCATTCAGTAAAAATAAAATTATCTACATTTTATAACATTATTTTCCAACAAATTCTTCAATTTTAACACATTTTTCAATAAATTAATTTTCTCGGAAATGTTTTACATGTAAACCCTCAATTTTATCAGAAAATGTTTGTAGTTTATTATTCAATCATTTTAGGAATTTTTTATGTCTACTGTTTATCTGTATTATTTTTCAATTAAAACGTTCACTATTTCAAGTTCTACTTCATTTTTTTCACAAATATTTTCAGTGAATGTTTCTACTACCTTTTTCAATTAGTTTAGAAATAGTTTATGTCTAATGTTTTATCTGTATTATCTTTTCTGATATCTTCAATTATAATACATATCCTGTATATTACTTCAATTGTATTAGAAATATTTTCCATCAAAATCTTCAATTTTATCAAAATTTTTTTCTAGGTTATTGGACAATATTCTACGTATATTTTCTATGTTTCCTATTTTACTATTATTATATTCCAATTGATTCTTCAATTTGAACACACACATATATCTTCAATATCACTACAGATATTAGGTAAGATAAACTTTAATATTATCAGAAAATATTTCTATTTAATTTTTCAATTATTTAGAGATGTTTTTATGTACACAACATTATCTGAATAATATCCAGTGAAAATCTTCAATTTAACACTACTTTTCTATATATTGTTTTAATTATATCAGAAACAATTTTCTTGAAAATCATGACTTTTATGAGAAAATGTTTCTAGGTGCTTGATTTAGTAAAGATAATTTATCTTTTTACCATTATTATTTTCCAACAGATTTTTCAATTTTAACACATTATTTTTCAATTTATTCGTAAAATTGAGTTTGCCTACACATTTAGTTCTCTTTGTCAACGTTTTATGTCTATTTATTTTCAATGCCAAATCTCGATTCAAAATAAATTTTCGGTATATTTCTTCAATTTTATAGGAAATATTTTCCATGAAAGCCATCAATTTGATTAGAATTTTTTACATGGTTTGTCAGTCAGTTTTGATGTATTATCTATGTGTGCACTTTCATGTGTATTATTGTACATCAAATTCTTCAATTTTAACACACATATTAATATATTTCTTCAAATTCAGTGAAAATGTCACATTGGCATCACTGTCAGTCGCTCAGAGACTGCTGGTCCTGCCCCTGACATCACGCTAACCCCGCCCCTCGCCCATGTATCTCAGCCCTGGCCGGGAGCCATGTTGAATTCCCTAACTGTCACCCAGCAACCACTGGCCGCGTCCCCTGATGTCCCCCGAGCCCCGCCCCCGCCCCATGACCTTGCACTACAGCCCCTGGAGGGCGCCATGTTGGCGTCCCTGTCCGTCACCAGGCAACCGCTAGCACCACCCCTGACGTCACCTCTGCGCCTGCCCTGCATCCAGCCTCCTGGAATGATGTCATTCCCTGTCTTTAATTTATGAATGAACCTGGGCTGGGAGTTTGAATGTGCATGTTGGTTGGAGGTCTGGCAGAGGCGGGAAGGAGGTGAGTGCACTCATTTAGTGGCTGCTGCGATTGCTGAGCTTCCCGGGCTCTGAGCAGCCGGCCCGGAATTGTGGAACGGGACCGCATTCACATGCGCATCCGGATGAAGATAGTGCTCCATGCTGCAGGAGTCTGTGAGCTCTGGAGTAACTCTGTGCTATCCTCCTGTCGCCTCCGCAGACTTCGTCTGTGAGTTTGGAGAGGCCTGGCAAGACGCGGGCTTCCCGCTCTGGAAAGTTTGCAGGGGGACGGAGTGCAAACCCTCTCTGTGCTCCGGGCAGGGACAGTGGGCGGGCAAGGCGCGGGCTTCCCGCTCTGGAAAGTTTACAGTGGGACCGAGTGCAAACTCTCTTTGTGCTCCTCCTGGCAGGGACAATGGCCGGGCAAGGCGTGGGCTTCCGGTTCGGCTCTGGAAAGTTTGCAGCGGGCCAGAGTGCAAACCCTCTCTGTGCTCCTCTGGGCAGGGACAATGGCCGGGCAAGGCGCAGGCTTCCGGCTCGGCTCTGGAAAGTCTGCAGCGGGCCAGAGTGCAAACCCTCTCTGTGCTCCTCTGGGCAGGGACAATGGCTGGGTAAGGCGCGGGCTTCTGGCTCGGCTCTGGAAAGTTTGCAGCGGGCCAGAGTGCAAACCCTCTCTGTGCTCCTCCAGGCAGGGACAGTGGCCTCCTAGCACGATTATCCTGTGGGAATGGAAGCCGAGCCTGGTCGCCCTGGATCATTGGTCTGTGCCCTTCCCTGGCTTCTGCCTGTGAGCTGCTGAGACAGGTAGGGAATTCACAGGACAATAAACTGAATCCTGTTCCTTAATGACACAGGCCGGGCTGTGAAATGACCAAGACCTGGTAGAGTTTACAGAGGTCTGGGCTTGTGCTATCCCAAGGAACATAAATAATCAGGTTGGAGCTGGCTGGGGTGAAGGGCTGTAGGTTGGGCAAGGCTAGGTCCCAGGGTAACTTGTTTTGGTTTTTTTTTTTTCCTTTAGTTTTATTAATTATTTCTGTAGAAGTTTTTTTTTTTTTTATTTCTTTTTATTGCTTTACTTTCGATGTTTAGTGTTTTCCCCAATCTGTTTGGTATTTTGCATGCTTTTACATTAACTCTGGCTATATATTTATAATAACTCTGGCTATTCTTACACAGGCACCTTCTTTAGTTTAGGAAATTTTCATTTAGGATTTTATTGGAAATGTTTTCTAGACATTTATGCTAATTGATCTTCTTCACTCTCGCCCTCATCTTCTCTTTCTGAGGTGTTCCCTGTAGCTGTGAAGCTTGAATGCTTCTCTGTGTCCTGCTCTGAGATCTGCTGTTGTGTGCTGTGAGGGGACCTCAGGGAAGCTCTGAAATCAAGACATGGTGAGTACAGGATATCTGCCCACAATGGGGAGGAACATGCGGCTGAGCAGTGGGAGCTGGGGTGGTGGGTCCTCTATGGGGTTGGATCAGAAGCATCAGCCAGATGTGACTTCCTGTGAGGTTTCTAGTGGTTCTTCTTACTTGCAATTTCAGGCCATGACCTCTGAATAACTTCAGTATCATGGCTGATTGTAATTCTGTCCAAAACATCTGGACCATTTGCTTTTTTGTAGCAGCATGGGTGGTTTCTATGACTATGCATCACCTGTGTCCAAACCTTTTTGTCTTTTATAATATACATTAAGAAGGCAGGAATAGGCCTAGAGAGATGGCTCAGAGGTTAACAGCTCTGGCTGTTCCAACACAGGTCAGGAGTTCAATTCTTAGCAACAACGTGGTGGCTCATAACCAAAGGGAATGGAATCTTTTGCCCTCTTCTGCTCTGCAGGAATACATGCAGAGATAATATTGTATAAGTAATGAATTAACTCCTTAAAAATAAGACAATAGGTATGAATCTAATAATTCTGATATGTTTAGTGTTTTGATTATTATGTGGCAAAGGGACTTTTTCTCACTCTGTTTGGTATTGTTGATGCTTCTTGTACGTGACCAGGCACCTTCTTTAGTTTAAGAAAGTTTTCATTTATGATTTTATTGGAAATGTTTTCTAGACCTTTATCATCATCAACTTCTTCTTCTCCTCCTCCTCCTCCCCCTCCTCCTCCTCCTCCTCCTCCTCCTCCTCCTCCTCCTTCTTCTTCTTCTTCTTCTTCTTCTTCTTCTTCTTCTTCTTCTTCTTCTTCTTCTTCTTCTTCTTCTTCTTCTTCTTCTTCTTCTGCTGCTGCTGCTGCTGCTTTTGCTGCTTCTGCTGCTTCTTCTTCTTCTTCTTTTTCTTCTTCTTCTTCTGCTGCTGTTGCTTCTGCTGCTTCTCCTCCTCCTCTTCTTCCTCCTTCTTCTCCTTCTCCTCCTCTTTCTCCTCCTCCTCCTTCATTTTTCCAATCGTTTGTGATTTGGCCTTCTCATAAGTTGGAGAACTCTTTGTGGGTTAGTACCAGGAAAGTTTATAATACAGATTTTTTGACCACTGTATCTATTTTTTTTCTTTTTTAATTAGATATATTCTTTATTTACATTTCAAACTTTGTCTGCTGTCCTTGAGCCCCCCTCTCCTGAAAATCCATTAAGCCATCTCACTTCCCCAATCAACCCTCCCCCACCCTCTGTCCTGGTAATCCTCTACACTGTGGCATCAAATCTTTCCAGGGTCAAGGGCCTCTCCTCCTTTTGGTGTCTCTAACAAGACCTTCCTCTGCTGCTGATGTGTTTGGAGAGATGAGTAATTCCATGGGTATTCTTTGGTTGATGATTTTGTCCCTGGGAGCTCTGGGAGTACTGGGTGACTCATTGCTGTTCCTTCTGTGGCACTGCAAAGCCCTTCAGCTCCTTTGATCCTTTCTCTAACTCCCCATTGCAGACAAATGATATCTCACAATTATTAACAGGAACTATACAAAATAGTCCATACAACTCTAGTGCTTTAAATCTTATTATAAACACCAAGTCTTTTGTGTCTTTAATTGGAATCCGTATCATTCAATTGTGGTAAAAAAAATATAACAATATTTACCCCAACAAGGTGGCTTTAATTATTCTTTCAGTCCAATGATTGGAATGAAAAATAAGATGGCCAATGATACTCAGTAGTCCTGGCTCTTTTTCTTTCTAGAAAATGTGCTTTCAGAAAGCTTTTTAAGAAGATAAAAGGATGACCTTGAACTCCAACTATATAGGATCAGAGTAGAAGACATAGAAATCTCTATATATAACTACTTCTTTTAAAGACTGTTAAATGTTAACACCATGAGTTAAAATAGTTTTGACAAATAAATCCACAATTTATTGTCAGAATATTAATTCAGGAGTAGGGAATAAAATATTTTTATTCCCCATTTCTTTTTTTTTTTTTTTAATTTGGTTTTTTCGAGACAGGGTTTCTCTGTATAGCCCTGGCTGTCCTGGAACTCACTCTGTAGACCAGGCTGGCCTTAAACTCAGAAATCCACCTGCCTCTGCCTCCCAGAGAACTGGGATTACAGGCGTGCGCCACCACCGCCCGGCCTTATTTCCTATTTCTATGTTTCAATGATACCACATTTTAAAAGTATCATAGTTTATCAAAGGATAAAAGGTAAAATTACTGTTTTTTCCCTAAAGAAAATTGACAAAGCATTTCTTTAAAAAAAGATTTATTTATTTATTTCATGTATGGGAGCATAATATCCCTGTCTTCAGACACAGAAGAAGAGGGCATATGATCCTGTGGCATATGGTAGTGAACCACCTTGTGGTTGTTGGGAATTGAATTCAGGACCTCTCGAAGAGCAGCCAGTGCACTTAGATGCTGAGCCATCTCTCCAGCCATGAAGTACATTCTATACATCAAAAACAATTTACTCAGGTTATCTTTAGACAAATTCACATGACCTAACTAGTTATTCCCCCTACAAATTATAGAAATATTGGCCACCTATGTCCTCTCATTTCACAGAGTTTTAATAACATTTAAAAAGACCTTCTGTGATTATATTAATTCACGGGAGTTGAAGATATGAAAATGGTTGTTGTGTAATTTAGACAATAAGTCAGAAGCCCTGTGCTGATCTTTCTATCTTAGTATGTTTATTGGTTTTTAATGAGGCATTTTGGGAAATAAATATTGTTTAAATTATTAAAGTGTTTTTGTCTATGTAAATATTTACACATGTATATTTCATTTTCAAAAGCACTCATGTATTACATTGAATGAAGACAATGTCCAATATAAAAAACAAATCCTGCTCTAGGAAAGCAAAAATCTTTAAAACTAATTTAGAACCCTAAGGGATAGTGACCATGTTGTGGACTAGAATTGGGATAGGGTTCATAGAGATACCACTGTGACCAGATCTGTATGTTTACATATATCAGGTACTTAAAAATAGACATTACAATTTAAATATATATCCTCATGTTAACCATTAAAAATAAAGATTCAGAGACATAATGTCATTTCAAATTTATTTTACCTGTGGCGATTTATTGACTAAATATACATTTGTCTATTCATATTAATTTTTAAGTTTTATTTATTCTGAATAAAAATAACTTAGTCTAAGTTAACCAGTTTACTTTACTTGTAATCTATTTGCTATTAAGAAAAAGATGTGAAGAATAAACCATGATCCCATGTGGATATTCTATACATAAGTAATAAAAGACAAATTTCATTAAGCCACGAATTTATGTTTATTGCTTGTGTAAGATTTTTTTTTCCATAATTTTCATTGATTATTTTGTAAAAACTTCACAAAAAAATCTTTAGTAATCATATTTTTTAATTTGGACAGAAAGTAAACCATACATATCTAGAGCAGAAGAGTATTCAAGGCCATTTTATCACTGAGGGGAATTAGCTGCATAAATAACTGACACTGAGACCCAACACAGAGTAGCACAGATATTCTTTGCTGGCAGCAGTCGGTCTTGCCCTTGGCAACTTGTCCCTTGATTATCTGTTTGATTTTGTGAATATCAGAGTCATCACTTCCTTTTTCAGTATGTTAGTTTGGAAAAGGTATGGATAAACTTTTAGGTTCTTTAGAGAAACCATTGAGTGAATAAGGTAGAAGCTATCAGAATAAGAACAGAACAAAACATTAAGATATAAAATGAATAGCTTATAGTTGTGGTATTTTGTGTAATTGGGTTCCTCTTGACTCAGTGAGACCAGCAAGAGTAATGATGGAGACCATTTTGTCTTGTACCATTTGGTTATATTTACTAAAGATGTGGTGAAGACAAATGGCCCATGCAATACTTATTATATTACCAAAGAGGGGCACCAAGTCCCATGATTTTGTACATCTTATGAGGATCCCCAGATGAAACTTAGAAAAACTAAAGGAGTAGTGGATTTCTGTTGTCTGTGAACAGGACCTCATAATAATGCAAAGATATTTCCCATCTGGGAATACTAGGTTCATGGATAACTCACTTTCCAATTTCACTGGGACAGGAAAGATTTTGATATTATAAAAATTGAGGACTAGGAAGGCAGATGAGCAGAAAGATAGAAACTGAGTTTACATACAACAACAAACAAATCCTTTGACCTGATCTTGAGACTGACCACAACCCTAACATTTCTTCATTGTGTAACGGATACGATTGACTCAGTGGGACCATCAAGAATAATGGTGGCCATCTTAACCTTAACCATGAGCCTAGCCCTGGGACTTTTACTAAATCTCTAATCCTATCTTAACCCCTTAATTTCCTAAGCATCCTAACCCTAACAACCCTTGTCCTGATCCTAACTATAACCCCCTAATCCTCTAACCCTAAATCTCACCCTGCTTTCTCTGGGGGATGTTTCTTAATTATACCTTTTGAAGTGAGAAACCCTTTCTTAATCTTGAACTTTTGAGATGTTCTTATCCACTTTTGATCTAGGCTATATGTGTTTTTTGCAACCTACATATAGAAGTGTCATGAAAAAGCAGTTCTTTTGTTTTGGTACTTGTACTATTTAATTTTATAAAACAAAGGTGATTTGTTTGTTTGTTTTTTTAACTGGTATTAGGAAATACTTATATCTTAAATATACTGGTATACACTGAAGATTAGCTGTAATATCCTGCAACATGAAATCCACCAGTCCTTGATTTTTCTAACTCCCCTTGGCTGAAAGCCTTTATAAGGACATTCTGTTCACTACCCTTTCTATATACATAGAAAGATTCATTTTTCTCTATGAATTGAGATAGGCTTATCTAGAAAATTTGTACTAATCCAACTGTATTTTATTTTTTAATTTGCCACTGTTGAAAATGTGCTGACTAGTAATAGTGCTCAACAGTGTTTCCCTTATGTTTCGCTTATGTTTCTGGCTTTTCTTATGGGGTTGTTTGAGAAGGGATCTTCAGTTTCCCTGAGCCCAGGATTTAGACAAAACAAAAAAAACAAAACAAAACAAAACAAACAAACAAAAAAAACCCACTTGGTTTGTTTTTGTTATTTTTTTCTTTCTTATTTTTTTTTTTTTTTTGGAGACAAGTGTTTCTCTGTATACCAGAGGCTGACCTGGACCTCACTTTGTAGACCAGGCTGGTGTTACATTGGGTCATCAATTCCTGGGTCAGATTGATACATCCAATGAACCTTCAGTAATAGTCTAGGCAAACTTTTCATCATTATTATGGAAAGAAGACAAGTGATTTGAGGAAAGCTCAGGCACAGGCACTGGAAAATGCAGGGTCCTGGCTTCAGAGGGGGAGAAGCAGGAAGCTGACCAGCCTAAGCTGGAATGTTGTTCCTCCCTCAGGGCTGGGTGGGGTGTGATGCCTCTTGATATCTTATTTCAAATGTTAATGGAATGCAAACCACTCCTGAGATCTTGAGAAGGTGTGGTCCTAGATAGGAAGCACTCTTTAACCTGAGGAGGGCTAAGACTCACTGGCCAATCAAAGGGCGATGGCAGATCTGCCAGGCAGACAAAGAGGTGGGATCTTCAGGGTGCCTTTTGGTGTGTTCCCTGTGGCTGTGCAGTTTGAATGATTCTCTGTGTCCTGCTCTGAGTTCTGCTGTTGTGTGCTGTGAGGGGTCCTCAAAGAAACTCTGAAATCAAGACATGGTGAGTACACAATATCTGCCCACAATGGGGAGGTACATGTGGCTGAGCAGTGGGTGCTGGGGTGGTGGGTCCACTGTGGGGTTGGATTGGAAGCAGCAGCCAGATGTGACTTCCTGTGATGTCTCTAGTGGTTGCTTCTTACTTGCAAGTTCAGGCTATGACCTATGAATAACTTCAGTATCATGGCTGATTGTAATTCTGTCCAAAACATCTGGTCTAGTTGCTTTCTTGTAGAAGCCTGGGTGGTTTCTGTGAATATGCATCACCTGTGTCCAATCTATTTTTCTTTTTTATAATATACATTAAGAAGACAGAGTCAGGCCTGGAGAGATGGCTCAGAGTTTAAGAGCTCTGGCTGTTCTTACACAGGCCATGAGTTCAATTCTTAGCAAGCACATGGTAGCTCATAACTATTTGTAATGGGATCTGGTGCCCTCTTCTGCCCTTTAAGAGTATATGTAGGGAGAAATTTGTATAAGTAATGAATTCATTCCTTAAAAAAATAGAAGACAGATATGAATCTAATAGTTCTGATTTCATACATTACTCATTCTATTGTTTATTTTGTTATTTTTTGCTGTAGTTTTTTTTATATTTCTTTAATATGTTTAGTGTTTTGATAATTACGTGGCAAAGGGACTTTTTTTCCCAATATTTGGTATTTTTGATGTTTCTTGTACATTAACGCGCACCTTTTTGGTTTGTGAAAAAAATTAATTTATGATTTAATTTGAAATATTTTCTAGACCTTTAAGCTGATTGATATTTTTCGTCTTCCTCCTCCTCTTCTCTTCCTTTCTCCTCCTCCTCCTTCTCTTCTTCTCCTCCTCCTCCTCCTCCTTCTCTTCCTCCTCTTTCTCCTTCTTTTTCTTCTTCCTTCCCCTCTCTAACATGTCCTGAGAAAGTAAACTAAATTGAAACATGTAAGAGTCTGATGCAAAAGAGGTTGTTTGTGGAAAAGGAGAGGAGTGAGAACCTGAGGATGGTGACTTATTTTCCTGGCTGGTATTACTTATCTTTCTACGCTGGTATCTGGGCAACTGCATTTGTGGTGATTATTGGTCTAGGTAAGGTTTCTCAGTTTGTCTTGTTTGTGTGGTTGTTTATTCCTTTGTTACAGTTTTCTGTCTAGATTTTTATAGTGTTGGCTGAGTGTGGCCTCTTTACTGATGTTTTGGTTATGTTCAAGAGAGATTGCTGGTCAATCTTGAATACTAGGAGAGGAGGTGTGAAGGAAGTGATAATTTCAATACACAAAGAGACATAGTCAGGAGAGAGTTAAAGCTGCCAACATTTCAATATTTCAGAGCTACAATCATCTAAAGGAGCCTCAGTTTAGGGTGTGCCCTCAACAGAATGGCAGGCTGCAATGTCTGTGTGAGATAGTGTAGATGAGGCTTGGCACTGTGAGAGGCCATGGAAGGACATTGGTGAAGGTGCAGCCTCAGTTGCAATTGATGGCCCAAAACTGAAGCTGTAATGCATAGAAGTTGAGGCTTGGCACCATTAAGAGAACCTATGAGAGGCTATTGGTGAAATCTAGTTACAGCAGAAAGCAGCAGTGTTTTGGAGATGCCAGTAACATGAGATGAACACTAAGAACAGCAGCAGCAGTGGAGTACAGGCAGCTGGAGCCTAGAAAACACGCTGTGTGTTACAAAGGGCAGAGCTGCAGAAGTGCCTCAAGCACTTGGAGGAGCTCAGAACATGGTGAGCTGGTGAGTTGGATTACATTTATTGGAGTCTGAGTTTTGCTTTTGATTGTGACTGTGCCCTGATATTGTTCTTTCTTGAAGGAATAATGTATTTTAGTAGAGCCCACAGTTAAGAGTCTTTGAATTTTTAAAAGATATTGGATATTTTAATGAGTTGGAATTTTTAATATGTAAAGACTTTGGGACTTTTAAAGTTATTTAGATCTTGGGGATGAATAAGGAAATAAGGGTTGATGATTAATAGTGATATGTTGGTGTGTCGAGTTGACAAGGGTTCAAATGTACTGGCTGGTTTTGTGTGTCAATTTGACACAGAATGGAGTTATCACAAAGGAAGGAGCTTCTTTTGGGGAAGTGCATCCATGATATCCAACTGTGTGGCATTTTTTTCAATTAGTGATCAAGAGGGGAGATTGTGGATTGAGACCATCCCTAGACTGGTAATCTTAGTTTATATAAGAGAGCAGACTTAGCATGCCAGGGGAAGCAAGTCAGTAAGAAACATCCCTCCATGGCCTCTGCATTAGCTCCTGCTTCCTGACCTGCTTGAGTTCCAGTCCTGACTTCCTTTAGTGATGAACAGCAACATGGAAGTGTAAGCTGAATAAACCCTTTCCTCCCCAACTTGCTTCTTGGTCGTGATGTTTGTGCAGGAATAGAAACCCCGACTAAGACAAGGGTAATGAAAATGAGTAGCAGTTGAGCCTTGCCCGTATGAGAGGCCAGGAAAGGTCAGTGGAGAGGTGAAGACACAGGGGCAGTTGAAGATTCAGTACTGATGAGATTTTGAAATGAAGCTGGGTCTTACAGAGCTGTGTGTGTGTGTGTGTGTGTGTGTGTGTGTGTTGGGGGGACATGCTCCTTCTGGTCCAGTTACCCATTTTGGTTTGCTTGTTTGTTTGTTTTCTATTGCCTTATTGTGGAGGTTTACCATTCTTTACGTCCGCGTGTATTCTTCCTTTCCATCCCCTAATTGCTTTTGGAGAAACTTAGAAACACAGTTTTGCGATTGGGAAAGCAATGGTAAATCTTTTTTTTTTTTTTTTTTTTTTTTTTTTTTTTTTTTTTTTTTGGAGACAGGGTTTCTTTGTGTAGCCCTGGCTGTTCTAGAACTCACTCTGTAGACCAGGCTGGCCTCAAACACAGAAATACACCTGCCTCTGCCTCCCAAGTGCAGGGATTACAGGCATGTGCCACCATGCCCAGCTAGCAATGGTAAATCTTATCGCAAAGTAACTTTTTTACTTTCCTTTAAAAACAAAACAAAACTAGAATTGCCCATCTGTTGAGTCTGGAAGTCAAAACTGAAAAAAATTTCTATCAACACTTTTTCATCATTATTATTGTTATTTTGGATTTTCAAGATAGTTTTTTTTTTTTTTCTGTGTAGCCCTGGCTGTTCTGGAACATGCTCTGTAGAACAAGCTGGCCTTGAACTCACAAGAGATCTGCCTCCCTCTGCCTACAGAGTGCTGGGAATAAAACCTTGCACTACCACTACCAGGCTTAAGAATTCAGGAGAAGAGAATTTCATTTTTTTGCGACATGCTGATCATCATGTTTGGGGAAGTTTAATTTACAGTTATGATGGGAATTAAGTATCTGGGTCGTTAAGATAATGTTCATATACCTGTAGAAAGCAATGTGAGTTGACATCACTTAATCATGGCTTTACCTGTTAGGCTACCACAGATGTCAGACACTGCAGCTCCCTCAGCATTGCTGATGAAGTCTGTGCTGACAGCATCATGGGCTGAGTTGGATAACACGTGTGTTAGGCATTAGGGATTCTGCACAACACCAGTATCTGGTACAGATATCACTTTGATTACTGTCATGGCTGCTGCTTATGCCTGGCGTGGCAGAGATGATAGCAATTTATTTGGTAAACAAATGAGACACTGCAGTTGATGTGTTAAGCAGGGAGCCTGGCACCTAATAAATTATCGAGTGCCCAGGGAATGGCCGCATGGAAAGTTTCGGCTGAGCTTTATTCAAGTATGCACACATATATTTTAAAAATAACAGCAGTGCTTTTAACATGTTGACAGATCATGAGGCTGTGGGGGAAGATGATCTGGATGGGTCATATGGCCTTGGAGCATGTTTGAGACAGGTGGGGCATTTTGTGTGCTTGTCAAGGGTTTTGGTTTGTTAGATTTTCTTAATTCTTTTTTTTTTTTCTTTTTTTGAGACAGGGTTTCATCATTAGCCTGAGCTGTCACTATAGACCAGGTTGGCCTCAAACTCACAAGAGATCCACCTGTCTCTGCCCCACCACGTTCTTGGATTAAAGGTTGGAACCACTGTTGCTTGGCTTTCCATGTTTTGTTTAAATATGAGAGGACATAGACTAACATTGAGAGCCACATGAGACCTGAGACCACATGGAAACTGCTAAGCGCAAAACCTGTTCTTTCTGTCCTACTGTGTAGTTGAAGCAGTATGGATATTAGACGGATTTAGAAGGGGGATAATTTCAGCAGCCAATCCTTTTGCTCATGTGGTCCATGTTTTTTTTTTCTTTTTTTTTTTTTTTTGACAGTGTTTGCTGTTATCATTGTAGAGCTGTAAGGTCAGCCAGTGTTGTCTAATATTCTCTCTGAGAAAGGAGTTCAATCCCCGTGTCCAGAGGTTGTTGAGATAACTAAGGCATTGGTAAATCTGCCATGGAGAGATATGTACAAGGAGAGGAAGTAACCAAACTGTTACAAGAGGCGACTTTCAAGATTTTGCCATGTGTGTCAGAAGAGACTTTAGACGTTTGAACAGAGTAGGAGTTCCTACATACTGTTAGGTTCCCTGAAGAAAGATTGAATGAATTTACATCACAGGATGAACATTTGCCTATAATGTCAAGGGTCAGGATGTAGTTAATTGAATCAAAAAACTTCTAGATAGGATGATTTCTTTGTGGGCTTGACTTTCCTGTCTGGCTTTATTTACAGAGCTTGTGGAAGATCATGAAGGAGGAGCCTTTACAGATATCATTCAGGATAGTGTTTATAGAATGAAAAACTTTATTTTTTCTCTCATTTTTTGCTTTTCCAATAATTTATATATTCATTGGCACCCTTATCACAATCCCCATTATATTTCCCTTGCTATGGCAGAGTCCCTCCCCTAGTCTACTCCGTTTTTCTTTGAGAGGTTGTGGGGCCCCCAGGTATCCCCAAAATTGGTGAATCAATTCTATTGTGAGTTAAGTACATCCTCTCTCACTGAGGCCAGACATGGCAGCCCAGTTAAGGAAACAGATTCAAAAGATATCCCCACCCCCCCCCACACACACACACAAAGCTATAGGGAAAGCCCATGCTACAGTTGTTAGACGACCTTCTGAGCCTCTGTGCTGCACATCTGCTATATATGTGCCAGGGGCCTTAGTGCATCCTGTGTATGCTATTTGGTTGGTGGCTTAGTCTCTGAGTGTCCCCAAGGGTGCTTGTTACTTGAATCTCTTGGTCTTCCTGTGGAGTTCCTATCCTCCTCAGGGATTACAATCGTTCCAACAAATCTTCCATAATAGTTCCCAAGGTCCATGCAATGTCTGATTCTGGATCTCTGCAGCTTTTTCAGTCAGCTGCTTGGTGGATCCTCTCAATGGAAAATTGCTCAAGGATTCAGTGTGGGAGCATAACAGAGTGTCGTTGATAATGTCATGGATTGGTGCCTGTCCATAGGATGGCACTCTCAAGTGGGGCTAAATTTTCATTGGCCATTTCTTCAGTCTCTGCTCCAGATTTAACACACCATTTCTATTAGAGGGGAAGCATTGTGTTCTTGGTGTGTTCTGTGTTGTGGTTGAAAATGACCCTTCAACTTTCTTCTCATGCTCCCAAACCTTCACTATAATCTCTTTCCTTAAATTATATAAAATACAATAGATACATTTGCTATTCAATAATAATCTATTTATTAGTCTGGTTGTTTTATATTTTTTAAAATTTATGTTATTTTTTGCTTTTCTCTTCCAAAACATATTTCTCTGTGAACCTTGTCTGTCCTTAACGTAGGAAGAGAAACCGCAAAAGACACATGTCTTGTGCTTGTAATATAAGCATATTTTTGTGCGGTTTTTCATCCACATCATTAGTATTGAAATTTGGCCAAATATATAGACTATATTTTATTTCTCAGAATGGCATATATTCATGACATCAATATTATCTGAGCATTCAGGTTCGTTAGGTTTCATATGAATGTTGTTCTCTCTCTGTCTCTTGTTTGTTCTGAAATGTTTGAATAAATGGAAATATTTTGCCTGTGTGCATGAATATGAATATCATGTGTGCCTCATATTTACTGTTGTCAGAAGATGACCTGGGAACTCCTGATCTTGAAGTAATGAGTAGCTGTTGGTCCCCATGTGTTTGCGAGGAATTGTCCAACATTATGTGGAAGATGGGCAGGAGATTTCCAATGCTGAGCTCTCTCTCCTGCCCTATGTTTCTTATTTGTGATCAAAATTTATATTACTATTATTTTCATCCATCCATTTGTAACAATTTAATCATGTATTCTCTTTTAGTAAAATTTTATTAATGTTATAGTTTAAACTGTTATACTTCCTGTTTCTGCCAGATGAATACAGATGTGCAGTGAATGTATAATTCTTTGTAGGAACTTTAGTAAAGAACTGTGATTGCTATATCATTTTTATTTCCTTGGTTGATTTTTGCATGGATTGAGGGTTTTAAAATATAACTTTTAGTCTCCTAGAACACATTACAAAGGTCATGCCAGTGTCAAGTTATTAGACATACACCAGCCTGTGTCTCTGTGATTAAAGACATGAGCAAATACACCCAGCTTGCCCATCATGTTTGTAGTTAGTAAATGTTCATACAATTTTTCAGGTGTGTGCTCAGTACTATGGATCTGTTTCCCCTGCATGTCCCTCTCAGTTGGCATTTCTCTAGCAAGGCTGTGTCCTATTCAAAGTGTTCAAAAGTGACAGAGGTGTAACTTATAATTAAAGATCCTTCTAAAATGACACAGTGATTATAAATTCTGAGTCAGAAAATAAGGAGAGCAAGCACGAGAATTATGTGAATATATATTTGACAAAGTATATATTTACTTTCTGGTGATGTTAGTATCATGCTTTGTGTTGTACATGTATGGGATATTTAGGATGCCCTGACTTTTGATGATGTGCATGTGAAATTCACTGAGGAGGAGTGGAATTTGCTGAATCCTTCCCAGAAGAGTCTCTACAAAAATGTGATGTTGGAAACCTACCTGAACCTCAAAGCTATAGGTAAGAATGTTATTTTTTTTTCTGAAGGAACCAAATGTTTCTTGGTTATTGATGATCTTCTATTATTTTAATTGTATAAAAATTGAGCTGAATAATTCAGTTTCACTGAATTTTCACTGTAACTATCACGGTGCAGTTAAAATTCACAGTACCTTCAATTTTGCCTATTTTCCAATACTATATCATTCATTTTCTATTACTGTGTTTTAGGCTATAATTGCGAAGAGCATCATCTTGAAGAACATTTTCAAAATAATAGAAGTCATGAAAGGTAATTTTCATGTGCAAGCTCTTACAAATTTGTCTCTGAGGAAATTTTAATATCTTATGGAATCTCCAGCAAAAAGCAAAAGTGGAAAATAACAGTCCTTTAAGTGTTGATATGATTATAATATTCTTACTAAACCATGTACCTCAAGATCCAATATCTGATTTGTGTATCCATTTGATAAGTAGCTCCATTAGACCTGTGCTGTGGATCTGCCAATCTGTATAGTCTCATAGTATTTAGAAATTGCACATTGAATAGTGATAAATTTATATCCAAAACATTCTAATAAGCAAATAGTCTATAGAAAATTTGGTGATACTCATATTCTTGTAGAAATATGGTTCAGTTTGGTGAGAGGGAATTTTATGAGAATCAAGAATATTGTTGTGGAGAAACATTAGTCCATATTGCACATGTTATGAGAAACAAAAATTCAAACAGTGTGAATGCAATGAGTAAACCTTTCATTTTTCATTCTTTTTATTAGGTATATCATGTGTCACAATGGATAATAATCATGTGAGCATAGGGATATGGAAAGAAGAAACATAAAATTTTTGTTCTAAAACAAGAAGATATGTAGTATTCTACCTTTGAAAGAAATTAGGAATATGAAATACATTTGCAATTAGTTGGTTTTTTAGCTTTACAGGGACTATCCCAAAACTCATTGTGTAAAAAATCTTTATGGGTACTAGGAATTTGGAAATTCTTCTGTGTGTCCTGATTCCCAGTCACATGTGTTGTAATTCACACTAGAGGAAAAATATGAATACAATCGGTGTTATAAAGATCATTGTTTTTCTAACTTTATTCAGATAGCCAAAATACATCATATAAAAAGAGGGTATTATAAATATGAGCCATGTAATAACCATCACTCTTATCTTGAACAACTCATAATGAGAGAGAACAATATGAACATATAAAGAGCTAAAATCTTAAGATCTGATGCTTCTTTACCATTAGACAAATTGTAAACATAATTCATATTGATTACTTGATTGATCAGAGTAATGAATGTGATAATGTTTTCACATGTGCTAATTATCATTGCAGGCATGTAAGAAGATATACTGGAGTGAAACTCTATGAGTGTAATATATGTGGTAAAGCCTTTACAAGATGCAGTAATCTCCAAAATCATAAAACAACACATACTGGAGGGAAACCGCATGAATGTAATCAATGTGGTAAAGCCTTTACAAGATCCAGTTATCTCCAAAGACATAAAATGACACATACAGGAGAGAAGCCTTATGAATGTGATCAATGTGGTAAAGCCTTTGCACAGCGTAGTAAATTTCAATATCATAAAAGAACACATACTGGAGAGAATCCTTATGTATGCAATCAATGTGGGAAAGCCTTTGCATGTCACAGTACATTCCAATATCATAAAGTAACACATACTGGAGAGAAACCTTATGAATGCAATCAATGTGGTAAAGCCTTTGCATAGCGCAGTCATCTCCAAATTCATAAAACACATATTGGAGAGAAACCTTATGAATGTAATCAATGTGGTAAAGCCTTTACACATCACGATAATCTGCAATATCATAAAAGAACACATACTGGAGAGAAACCTTATGAATGTAAACAATGTGGTAAATCCTTTACAAGACCCAGTTATCTCCAGTATCATAAAAGAACACACACCGGACAGAAAAATTATTAATGTAATCAATGTGGTAAAGTGTTTTCACCTGGGATAAGTCTCCAAATTCTGTGTGCTGAAGAGAAACATAATGAATATGATCATGAATTAAGAGGGAATTAGGAGGGTATCAGAGTAGGATATGATAGACATGGGTGCTTGGGATTATTTCCACTCTGGAGATTTTTTTTTTTATGCTTTTGCAAAGAAGGTTGCTACCCCCGTTTGAAGAGTTTCCTTAAGGTTAAGGTAAAGATATTTACATTAATTGTATTGACAAAGTAAGTCACGAAAATCACCGCATAGAATTTGGCATGAAAAATTTTAACAAACATAGAAACTAAGAAAGGAAAAATAAAAAAAGAGAGGTTCACAATACAAGGCTTTATCAGGAATTTAAATGAAGTTTAATCTTGTGATCAAGGATATTCAATGGCATTAAAGAAATGGTTACATTAGGAAAAGATTGCATTCTGCTAAACATATGGATTTGCAGTTGTATGAAAGAGAACTGTATCATGTTAGGAATTTTTATTACCTGGTTACTGTTTTGTTGTAGACATACGAAGATACAATTATGTGTCAAATTGCCAAGAGATAGATTTGGATTCTGGGTTCTGAATTTAAAATATAAGCAGAATTGCTTAGATCATGTCATGGTGTTCCATGCTTTTTAACCCACCATTCACGAGACAGAGTCATGCAGGTCTTTGAGATCAAGGTAGATCTCTAAGCAAGTTCCAGGAAAGCCACGATTAGGCAGTGATATATTTGAAATATTGAAAGCTGCTGATAAAGTAACAGAAGGAGCTGTGTTCCAGCCCCAGTAAGCAGCAGAACTCAGCAGCTCGGTCTTAAATGGTAATAATACAGAGACAATTGATGGTGGCTAGCTAGTAATTAGAGGTGATGAAGAAGAAATCAGCATCACTGTGGTGAAAACTGACTGCTATTTTCGGAGTGACAGAAAAGGTGTGTTCTAGAGATCACCAAGGTTGGACATAATGGTGCAACTGGGGTTTTTCATGTGTAAGAATAACCCAGGTGGTATTAAATTTGAGTTCATGAAGTTGTCATGCAGAACAGTTGAGGCTTGGCACCATTGAGCAAGCATAAGGGTCGCTATGGGGTCAAGACTTGTTCTAGCAGAAGAACCCAGCATCTTGAAGATAGAAGTACCATGGGATGAACAGCACGAACAACAGGAGTAGGAGAATGGAGTCAACCAGAGCTTAAAGTGATACAGAGGGCAGAGCTGGAAAAGTGACCCAGTGGAGGAGCAGAGAAGATCATGTGTGGATCCAGGACATTGAAACAAGAAGCTGTGAAATTGAAGTTATCTTAGAGACCCCAAGTTTTTGAGCTGTTAGAACTGTATGATACCTGCTCATGAATTGGATGAAAGCAAAGAGAACGAATTGTGCTTCAGTAAACAAAGCAGAAAGGATTTGGAGACCTGAAGAATACTTTGACAACAGACATGGAGATGCAGAGTTTGGAGATTGTTTTGCTGGCTTTGGTCTTCCTTCGGTCCAGTATTTCCTCATGATTACCTTTACGATTAATAAAGAATATCCTGTGAATTTCAAGGTATATGATGTTCTTTATTGTTTCCAAAAATATAGCGGATTACTCTTGCATGATAGGAATAATCACAGAAGACTCTTTGACGTTTGGACTTTTAACATTTTTGAGACTTTGATAGATGATGGTGCCTTTTGACATTGGAGATCATGGATTTTGCAATATGCTTTCTTGAAGTATGGTTGCCATACACTCTTGTGTTTGAACAATCATATGGGGCCAGGCAGTGGAATGATATATGTGGGGGAGGGAGTGGAAATAATAGGAGGTGTGGTTTTTTTGGAAGAAAGTTTAACAGTGTTGGGGTGGGCTTTGGGTTCCTCCCAGTGCTGAAGAAACCCTCCTTTTACCACCGTGGAAGATGACTCTTCCTAACTTTCTTTGGGTCAAGATGTAGAACTCTTATATTCTTTTCCAGCATTATGTTTGCCTGTATGTGTACCATGTTTCCTCCTATGAGGAAATTGTGCTAAACTTCTGAAAATGTAAGGTGGCCCCAATTAAATGTTTGCTTTTATAAAGTTTGTATTGATCATTTCATCTATTCTTAGTAATTGAAAATGTAATATAGAAATAAAGTGAGCGAATTTAGGTTGGTGAAGTTTTTGCACAATTCTACAGTCTTCTTCATCATGTAAGAATTCGTACTGCAGATAATCCTTGTGAAAATATTTGGTATGGTGAAGGCTTTTCAAAAATCTGGAATCTTTATCATTATGAAATTATGCATGCTGGAGAGAAATTATATGAAATACAGCACTGTGGTATAGCCTTTATGTTGTGGGTCTACTGAAGTACATCACAACTCAAACATCAGAAGAATGCAAATGATAAGAAATTATTGTAATCAAGTCAGTACTGATAAATCCGGGTGAGAAAAATATACTTCTATGCTTATCTGAAATAGTCCACTCCTATCCACGCTGAGTCTGTAAATTATATAGCTTCCATTCTTGAAATCCACAAATACCAGTGACAAGTTATATCTATATTTCCCCCCAATCACTACAGTTTCCTATTCTTAATCTTTGGCAACTGATACAGAATATAGATGTTATGTTCTTGCCTATCATAGCCATGTGTTCTTTGGTGTTTAGAGACAAGCATTATATTTTGAGAAATAAAACAGGAGTAATGTAAATTACAGTTATGAATAGTTGGGGTTTTTTTGGAGAACAAAACATGAGTAATGAAATCTACCTATCGTTAAGTACTAAGGTCAGCTATTACCTGGCACTTAAATTTAGTTTGAACTTATGTTTAAATGGACGTTGTTAACAAAAAGGCAGTCCTTAGGACAAATTTCTTTTTGCTTGTTCCCAACATTTATATATTATAGTCATACACACACACACACACACACACACACACACACACACACAAACACACATATAATTACGTTATATACGTCATATATAATATAATAGATTACGTTATATATGTAAGTCATCATATATATATATATATATATATATATATATATACACACACACACACATACATATATATATACATATACATATATATATATATATATTATATACATCATATCAAATGTACAACAGAACACATCTTACAAATGCAATTAGTGTGATAAGACATTTTCACAACACATTTATCTATAAATATATAAACGAACCCATCCTGGAGAGAAGCACTGTGCAAAAGCAATGTGTTAACGTCTCTGCATGTAACAGTAGCCTTAGAAAAAGACTATGAAAAAGTCATAAGAAAAAGTCATAATTCAGATAAACCCCATAAACATAGACAATGGGTTAATGTTTTGCACTTTCTGGCATCGTTGTACAAGATGAAACTCTTTGGTATGCAATCAATCTACTAAAGCCCTTACATATTACAATAGTCTTTGAAAACAATCAAGAATACCAAATGTAATCTGTGACTACAAAGAAATTGGCAAAATCTGAAGCAACACACTTACATTGTTTCACTCAAGATTATTATTTTTCTTAAAAAAACTGTGACAAGTGTCAAGAATCAATTTAGAGTTTATGATGCCCCTCGATTTTATTTGCACTTGTAAACATGTATTGAGAAAAGACACATGAAGGCAACAGTAAGGAAACCTTTTTGTATTTCACAATTTTCTTAAGGTACATGAAAGAACTTTTGCAGTTGTAAAAATGTATGGCTGTGTACTAGTGCCATTTGTGTTATCATAAATTATAATATCTAAGGTTACTTCTGAGAAAGTATAATTTGTTTATGATTCCAGAGGGACATGGGTTCACCATGAAAGTGGAAACACAGCAAGTGTCTCGCAAGTGGAAGAATTAGCCTGAGGCAGAGAGAGCTTTCAAATTGCTTACCAATACATGTGTTCATCTAAGTGTTTATCCCTGAATCACATACACACAGCCAACAAAAATGCACTCAGCAAACTGTATCTTCATATTTGTACATACTTTCTAAAACATACTGACTTGAAATGAATGACTTGGAAGGGAAGACGTGGGGAAGACATTGAGAGATAACAAGATATAACAAGATATAATTTTATTAAAATGTTAAATAATTTTTCAATAAAATCACATGTAGACAGGCAGCATGCTAAGGAAGAAGATTGTGAACTGAAGGAAGATAAGGTTCAGCGCCATAAACAACTTGGTAAGTAATCAAGTCCTGTAAATACAGTCCCAAGGTTTCTGATGCTCCTTGGCCTTGCAGGTATTGCACAGAGATGTACGCAAGCAACACAACCATGCACATAAAAATGAAACTATGAAGGAATTGACTATAGTGCTGACTTAGCTCTGAGACAGTGCACAGTCAGGGCGAGTTTAAATGGATTCCTTCTGGTGTGGATTTAGGCGCAGCTGTGGACATCTTTGGAACCAGCCTCCTTAGAGTCAAAACCGGCCATATTCTAAGGATAGAATAGCACCACGTAGCTGTTCATCTGAGATCTGCAACCACGGTGCTATTAGAACACTTTTCCTTGATGTTATTTGTATTATTTGTCCTTGAAATGTCAGAAAAAATTTGTTAAATCTCTATATCCTTGAACATGGGAGATCTTTTAGTCTTTTTTTTTTTTTTTTACCTTTTAACTCTTTTATTACTTTCATATTTTTTTCTAGTTCTTACCTCTCTCCTGGTACACAATCCCCAAAATGCCCATCCCATTCCTCTATCCTTCTCTCTCTCTAATAGCATGTTTCAATCCCTCAACACCCAGTTCAAACTACTAGAAAAAAATCTTCAATAAAATCATTTAAATAAAAACCTTCTCAAACCTAAATAAGAGGATGGCTGTAAATATCCAAGAAGCCTATAGCACCCCAAATAATTTAGAACAAAAATAAAATTGTCCTGTCACATATAATCAAAACTCTAAATGTGACAGCTAATTCTGTACCACAGTTCTCCATCCCCAAGAGAGGGTCTTCCAAGAGTGAGTGACGGCAATCCTGTGAGTACAGGTAAGACTACCACATCTGCACAAAAGGACCCCCGCAGAGAACTCAGGTCAAATAACTGAGGAGCAGCCTGGGACATGACCCTTCCATTGTCCTCCTGCACCCAGAGCTGATCCTGTGCCACAGTGCTCCATATCCAAATACTGTGGGGAGAGAGCTGATCTCCCAGAAGTAATACCACACCTGCAAACATAGGTAAGACTCCACTTCTTCTTAAAATTCCAGGCCCAAGAGGGATCCACCCAGAGCCATCAGGACACAGAAACCAAGTAACAGCTGGGGACAGAATCCTTCTGGAGCTCCACCTAGGAGCGGGCTGACTATGTGCGAATTATCCCCATACCAAAATTCCTCCTGGAGAGAACTGTTCTCAGGAGTACTCACACACAGGCTTGCAGGAGAGAGAAACCTCAGTCACAGACAGATCAGCCAACACCAGAGACAACCAGAGAGTGAGACACAAGGGCAAAAACAAAAGCAACAGAACCCAAGGCAAATTGGTATCATCAAAATCTAGTTCTCCCACCACAGCAAGCCCTGGATACCCCAACACACCAGAAAAGCCATGATGTTGTGAGTCATGTTTATTCTTCTGTTGTATGTGAACTGGGCCCCATAATAATATAAAGATAGTTCCCATCTGGGAATTCTAGGTTAATGGATAACGCACTGACCTATTTCATTCTGGGTAAGAAAGAAGATTTCGATATTATGAAAACAAGCAGTAGGAAAGCAGAGAACAGGTGGGCAGCAAGAGATCATCTTTTCAATCCACCAGGGGACATAGTCAGGAGAGAGGTGAATCTGCCAGCATTTCTACATGTCAGAGCTACGTTCATCTGAAGGAGCCTCAGTTGAGGGTGTGCTCTCATCAGAATGGCAGTTGCTATGTCCGTGTGAGGTAATGTTCATGATTCTGAATGTGACAATACTCATAATCAAGTGGGCCTGAGCTGGATGAGAGAGAGACCCGAGCATGGGACAATGCCCAAGCAGGAGAGCAAGCCAGGAGACAAAGCTTGTCCATGTTTTTACCTTCAGTTTGTAGCTCCAGTTCCATAAAACAGGCCTAAACAGACAAAAAAAGTTTGACGATGATCCCATGCATCCTATCACTTCACCAAAGACTTCGGCTGGGTTTGAAATAATAAGAGAAGTCCCACATCAACATGGATTCCGAACAACACCCTACTCCATGATAACTCGGACAAGGAAGAATTAAAGAAAAAATGATTAGAGTTTACTGAAAATGAAGGCAAAACAAATCTAAACCTTTGACACACAAAGCACGCAGTGCTAATAAGAAAACTCGTAGTTCTGATTATTTGTAATTGCCACAAAAAAGCAAGGATTAGGTGAATAGTCTCCCGCTGACTGCAGACAATTCCGTCCTCTGATGCATATGTGACTGGGGTCCGGCCCAAGCCCAAGTGTGCTCTTTGCTGGATGGCTTAGACGCTGTGAGCTCCCAGGGGTCTGGGTTACTGATACTGTTGGTCTTCTTAAGTTATTGGAATTCCCTACAGCTCCTTCCATTCTTCTTCTAACTCTTCCATAGCGATCCATGACCTGAGTGCAATGATTGGCTGTGAGTATCTGCATCTATCTCAGTTGCTGTCAGAGCCACTCAGAGGATATCCATGCTAGGCTCCTGTCTGCAAGAACATAGGGTTTCTTCCCTTCTCAAATGGCTGTCTCCCAATATAGATATTTCTATTGAAAAAAGGAATTAAAAACAGTTTATGATAAAATTGAAGATTTTCGTGGAAAATATTTCTGATAATATAGAAGAGATATATAGAAAAAAGTTTAAAATTTAAAATTTTCATTGAAAGATTAAGAGTAAAATGATGTACATAAAACATTGCTATATTATTTCAAAAATAAAATAGAACCTTTTATGACTGAATTAAAGTTTTACATGGAAAACATTTCTGATAAAATCATAGAAAATTTTAGAAAAAGTATGTTAAAATTGAAGATTATCATAGAAAATTTTATATAGATAAAATAATTGTAGGCATCCACCTTCAATTAACTTAGAAAGGTTTTTTATATCTACCATTTTATCTATAAAATTGCTATGAAAATATTTAATTTTAACGTGTTTGTCTACATATTCTTGAATTTTATTACAGATATTTTTACGTGAATTTTCAATTTTACCTGAAAATGTTTGTAATTCCACTTTCAGTCAACTTAGAATTATTTTATACCTATCATTTTATCTGTATAATCTCCATTATAGTGTTCAATTTTAACATGTTTTTCTATATATTTTTCAAACTTATCAGAAACATTTTCCATGTAAATCATCGAGTTTATCAGAAAATGTTTACAATTCCAATGTAGTATTCACAATGAGACAGACCTATGCTTTTCACAATCAGAAAATGGGGGCTTCAGGCCCAACAGTCCTTGATGTTGGTGGTGACTCAATACTGACACTTTGAGCAGCTTGTACAAATCTGTTTTTTGTTATGAGCATGTGCCAAGTAGCTGGTTGTACACCACAGATGTCTCCTTTGTTATAATTTGGAGATTGATTTCTAAACAAACCTGGTGAACGAACACGTGAATCCCAGCCTCCTAGTCTCTAACCACCCTGCTTAGCACACTTCATCCGTGGGGTGTGTTTAAGGCCATCCTCCATCTGCTAAATGCTACTTACTGTCATTATTCCTAAGCTTGGTAAGTCCTTTACATCACAAATTCTACTCTTGTACATCTCAGTTTAATATGGCAGTGCACCCCAGTATATGAGAGGCCTTTTAACTGCTCTACAAAATTAATTGCACGTGGACCTTACTTCTAAGTGGTGAATGCTAAGGGCAGAACTTGTAGAAGATTCCAGAGAAACCAGTGCTGTCAAAGTTTGGCATCCTGCCCATTGCATTTCTTCAAGCAAGCCCCTGGTCCAAGTATTTTGAGCAGATTCAGCCCTGATAGTGAAGTTATTCAGAGGTCACAGCCTGATCTAGCAAGGGAGGAGCACCACAAGGGACCTCACAGGTGCAAACATCTGGCTACACCTGGCCGACGCTTCCCATGCAGCTCTAGGGAGGACCAACCACCACTGCTCCCACTGCTCATATGTCTGCTCCTCCTTACTATGGGCAGTGACTCTGTGCTCAACATGTCTCAAAAACGGAGCTTACTATAGACATTTACATGAATAAATTATGAAATTCAAAGCTAAATGGAACTAGAAAAAGGCCCAGTGCTTGGATTATTTTCCATGTAAACCTCCAATTTTATCAAAATTTTCTAATTCTCTCATTATTTAATTTAGAAATATTTTTATTTCTATCATTTTAGAAGCATCCCTTTCCTTGTAATCTTCAACTTTCACACTTTTTTCTATGTATTTCTTCAATTTTATCAGGAATATATTCCATGAAAATCTTCCCTTTCATCCCAAATTTTTCTATGTCCTTGGTCATTCAGTAAAAATAAAATTATCTACATTTTTTAACATTATTTTCCAACAAATACTTCAATTTTAACACATTTTTCAATATATTACTTTAATTTTCTCGGAAATGTTTTACATGTAAACCCTCAATTTTATCAGAAAATGATTCTAGTTTATTTTACAATCATTTTAGGAACTTTTTATGTCTACTGTTTATCTGTATTATTTTTCAATTAAAACCTTCACTATTTCAAGTTCCACTTCATTTTTTTCACAAATATTTTCAGTGAATATTTCTACTACCTTTTTCCATTAGTTTAGAAATAGTTTATATGTCTAATAATATTTCATCTGTATTATCTTTTCTGATATCTTCAATTATAATAAATTTCCTGTATATTACTTCAATTGTATTAGAAATATTTTCCATCATAATCTTCAATTTTATCAAAAAAATTTTCTAGGTTATTGGACAATGTTCTAGGTATATTTTCTATGTTTACTATTTTACTATTATTATTTTCCAATTAATTCTTCAATTTGAACTCACATATGTTCAATATCACTACAGATGTTAGTTAAGATAAACTTTAATTTTATCAGAAAATATTTCTATTTAATATTTCAATTATTTAGAGATGTTTTTATGTACACAAAATTATGTGAATAATTTCCAGTGAAAATCTTCAATTTAACACTACTTTTCTATATTTTGTTTCAATTATATCAGAAAAAATTTCTTTGAAAATCATGAATTTTATGAGAAAATGTTTCTAGGTGTTTGATCTAGTAAAGATAATTTATCTTTTTACCATTATTATTTTCCAACAGATTTTTCAATTTTAACACATTATTTTTCAATTTATTCCTAAAATTGAGTTTGCCTACACATTTAGTTTTCTTTGTCAACTTTTTATATGTATTTATTTTCAATAACAAATCTTAATTTTAAATAAATTTTCTGTATATTTCTTCAAGTTTATAAGAAGTATTTTCCATGAAAGCCATCAATTTGATTAGAAATTTTTTACATGGTTTATCAAGCAGTTTTGAAGTATTATCTATGTGTACACTTTCATGTGTTTTATTTTACCTTAAATTCTTCAATTTTAACACACATATTTATATATTTCTTCAAATTCAGTGAAAATGTCACATTGGCATCACTGTCAGTCAAGCAGAAAAGGCTGGCCTTGCCCCTGATATCATGCCAACCCCGCCCCTCGCCCATCTATCTCAGCCTGGGCAGGAACCATGTTGGATTCCCTGACTGACACCCAGCAACCGCTGGCCACGCCCCTGATGTACCCCGAGCCCCGCCCCCTCCCCATGACCATGCACCTCAGCCCCTGGCAGGCGCCATGTTGGCGTCCCTGTCTGTCACCCAACAACCGCTGGCACCACCCCTGACGTCACCTCAGCGCCCGACCTGCATCCAGCCTCCTGGAATGTCATCATTTCCTGTCTTTAATTTTTATGAATGAAAGTGGGCTGGGAGTCTGAATGAGCGCGTTGGTCAGAGGTCTGGCAGAGGCGGCAAGGAGGTGAGCACGCGCATTTACAGCTGCTGCGATTGCTTAGCTTCCCTGGCTCGGAGCAGCTGGGCCTGGAATTGTGGAATGGGACCACATTCATGTGCGCATCCGGATGAAGATAGTGCTCCGTGCTGTGGGTGTCTGTGAGCTCTCAAGTTACACCGCGCTATCCTCCTGTTGTCTCCACAGAAGCAGTCTGTAAGTTTGGAGAGGCCAGGCAAGACGCGGGCTTCCTGCTCTGTAAAGTTTACAGTGGGGCGTGGTCCACACCCTCTCTGTGCTCTGGGCAGGGACAGTGGACGGGCAAGGCGCGGGCTTATGGCTCTGCTCTTGAAAGTTTGCAGCAGGGCGGAGTGCAAACCCTCTCTGTGCTCCTGGCAGGGACAGTGGATGGGCAAGGCACGGGCTTCCTGCTCTGCTCTGTAAAGTTTGCAGCAGGGAGGAGTGCAAACCCTCTCTGTGCTCCTCCAGGCGGGGCTAGTGGCCTCCTGGCACGACCCTCCTGTGGGAACAGAAGCCGAGCCTGGCCGCCATGTATCACTGGGCTGTGTGCCCGGCCCTGGCTTCTGGCTGTGAGCTGGTGAGAGAAGTAGGGAATTCACAGGCCAATAAACTGCATCCTGATCCTTAAGCGACAGGCCGGGCTTAGAAAAGACAAAGAACTGGTAGAGTTTAGAGAGGTCTGGGCTGGCGCTTTCCCAAGGAACATAAATAATCAGGTTGGAGCTGGCTGGGGTCAAGGGCTGTGGGATGGATGGGGCTAGGTCCCAGGCTATTTTTTTTCTTTAGTTTTGTTAATTATTTATGTAGTAGTTATTTATATTGTTTTCCTTTGATGCTTGCTGTTTTGATTATTGTGCAGCAAAGACACTTTTCTACAATCTATTTGATATTTTGGATGCTTCTTTTACATTAACAGGCACCTCCATTAGTTTAAAAAAGTTTTCGTTTATGATTTTATTGGAAATGTTTTCTAGACATTTATGCTGATTGATCTTCTTCACTCTCGCCCTCATCTTCTCCTTCTGAGGTGTTCCCTGTGGCTGTGCAGCTTGAATGCTTCTCTGTGTCCTGCTCTGAGTTCTGCTGTTGTGTGCTGTGAGGGGACCTCAGGGAAGCTCTGAAATCAAAACATGGTGAGTACACAATATCTGCCCACAATGGGAAGGAACATGCAGCTGAGCAGTGGGTGCTGGGGTTGTGGATCCTCTATGGTGTTGGGTCGGAAGCATCATTAAGATGCGACTTCCTGTGAGGTTTCTATTGCTGCTTCTTACCTGCTAATTCAGGCCATGAAATCTAAATACCTTAAGTTTCGTGGTTGATTGTAATTCTGTCCAGAACATCTGGACTAGTTGCTTTCCTGTAGCAGCATGGGTGGTTTTTGTGACTATGCAGCACCTGGGTCCAAAGCTTTTTGTCTTTTATAATATACATTAAGAAGGCAGGGTTAGGCCTGGAGAGATGGCTCAAAGGTTAAGAGTTCTGGCTATTCTTACACAGGCAATGAGTTCAATTCTTACCAACCATATGGTGGCTCATAACTATATGTAATGGGGTCTGGTGGAATATATGTTCTGCAGGAATATATGTTCTGTCAACTTTGTATAAATAATGAATTCAATCCTTAAAAAAAGAAGATGGATATGAATCTAATAGTTCTGATTTCATACATTAATTATTTTTATTTTGTTTAGTTTGTTATTTTTTCTTCTGTAGATTTTTTTTTATATTTCTTTAAATTATCTTAAGTGTTTTGATTGTGGCAAAGAGACACTTTTCCAATCTGTTTGGTATTTTCGATGCTACTTGTACGTTAACAGTCATCTTCTTTAGTTTAGGAAAGTTTTCATTTATGATTTCTGTGGAAATATTTTCTAGACCTTTATGTTTATTGATCTTCTTCTTCTTCCCCTTCTTCCCCTTCTTCTTCTTCTTCTTCTTCCCCTTCTTCCCCTTCTTCTTCTTCTTCTTCTTCTTCTTCTTCTTCTTCTTCTTCTTCTTCTTCTTCTTCTTCTTCTTCTTCTTCTTCTTCTTCTTCTTCTTCTTCTTCTCTTCTTCCTTCTCTTCCTCCTTCTCCTCCTCCTCATCTCCTTTCTCCTTCTCTTTCTCCTCTTCCTTCCCTAATATTTCTTGAGAAACTAAACTAAACTAACTGATGAAAAAAAGAGGTTGTATGAAGCGAGGCAGAGCATGAAAAATCAGAGGATGTTGAATTATTTTCCTGGCTGGAATACCTTTTCTCTCTGTGCTGCTGTCTAGGCATCTGCATGTGTGGTTATTTTAGGTTAGGTAAGCTTTCTCTGTTTGTCTAGTTTGGATGGGAAGTTATTCCTGGGTCATAGTTTGCTGTTTAGATTATCAGAGAGTGTTGACTGAGTGTTGCCCCTTTTACTGCTCTGTTTGCTGGGTATGTTCAAGAGGGAATGCTGGCTAATGTTGGAAGCTAGGATAGGAGGTTGGCAGGAAGACATAATCTTAACAATCCACATGGAGATGTAGTCAGGAGAGAGGTGAAGCTGCCAACATTTCAATATTCCAGAGCTACAGTCATCTGAACGGGCCTCAGTTGAAGGTGTGTCTCTGTCATAATTGCTGGTTGCTCTATCTGTGTGAGACAGTGTTGATGATTGATGTGGGAAGGCTCTTCCACTGAGGGTGACAATATTCATTAACAAGTGGATCTGGGATGCATGAGAGAGCTAACTGCGCATGGGACACTGACCAAGCAGGACAGCAAGCCAGGAGACAATGTTTGTCCATGCTTTGACCTTCAGTTTGTAGCTTCACTTTCTACACTAAGCTCCCAAAGTGGTGAACTGTGGTCTGACAGAAGCATTCACAACAACCATTTATTACACGAGATCCTTTTGCGCACAGGATTCCATCACAGAAGCAGAATAGGAAGTTAGAACAGCAACAACAAATGGTATCAATATATGATTTTGCTGCTGGACAGAATCTATGTTCTCTTTTGAAGGAATATGGAATACATCAGAAATTGAGATGGTGAAAGTCATAGAAATATGTAGATGGTATTTAATAATTTTTTCTCATAGGACCTGGAAGATGGAAGTCTTGACAATATGCAGCCAGAGAAAATTAAGAACATAGCATATCAGAGGAATTCAGAAACTGTAAATTTCAGTGAGAGGTCATTTGTGTGATATTTTGCCAAAAATCCTTTTTCCTTGTCTTATACCTGCATATAGAGTGGGGCAAGTTTTAAAAATAATGGGCTAATTTCTTAATTTTCATTCTATTTATATGTATTTGTTTGTTACTTCCCCACTAATTTATTTATTTATTATTTATCCATTTGATTTAAATTCCACTTTCTCCCATCTCTCTTTTCCACCTTACACGGGCTTTCATCCCTAACTCCTTTATCTCTTAAGAAGCATGAGCACCACTGGCGTATCAAACACCTATGAAATTTCAACTCTCTGCATGGTTAGGCATAGCTCTCTTACTGAATTTAGACAAGGCAGCAAAGTGAATTGAAGAGTGTACTGGCTGGTTTTGTGTGTCAACTTGACTCATATTGGAGTTATCACAGAGAAAGGTGTTTCAGTTGGGGAAGTGCCACCATGAGATCCAACTGTGGGGCATTTTTTCAATTAGTGATCATGGGGAGAGGGCCCATTTTGGGTGGTGCCATCCCTGGGCTGGTAGCCTTTGATTATATAAGAGAGCAGGCTGAAGAAGCCAGGGGAAGCAAGCCACTAAGAAACATCCCTCCATGGCCTCTGCATCAGCTCCTGCATCCTGACCTGCTTGAGTTCCAATCCTGACCTCCTTTGGTAATGAACAAATGTATGGAAGTATACACTCAATAAACCCTTTCCTCCCCAACTTGCTTCTTTGCCATGATGTTTGTGCAGGAATAGAAACCCTGACTAAGAGAAATTTGTACCAGCGTAGTGGAGTATCCCTGAGACAACCTGGGCCATTGTTTTGGGCAGGACTGTGCAAAGAGTTTGGAACTTTGGGTTAGAAGAGGCATTGGTTGTTAAGAGCTCTGTGGAATTGTCTGTAGGAGCTTGTATGATAATATGTTGAGAGCAGTTCAGTAAATGATGGCCGGGCTCGTGAAATTTCAGAAGGAAAATTTAAGATTCTTTTCAGGGATGTTGCTGTTTTGATTTTGAAGATTCTGTGATTTTGGTTAGCTGGGGCTGAAGAATCTGCTGAGATTAACAAGATACTAGAATTATTAAAGCAAAACCTTTTGCATTAATGGGACTATTGATGGCTCCTTCGCTGGAACTAAGAAATTAGCAGTGATTAAGAAGAGCCCAGCACCACTGAACTGAAATCTTCTGGGAAGTGTTTACTGTGAGTACAGAGGCTATGTTCCACAGATAACCACAGTTGTACTTTTTTGCTGTGGTTGGAATTGATAATGTGCATATGTTTAACACAGACAGTACTAGTTTTGAAGGTGTGAAGGTGTCATTGAGGACAGCTGAAGCGCAGCACTGTGAGAGGCCGGCCATGTAAGCCCTTTGGTGAAGGTGCAATCTCAGTTGCAATTGATGGGCCAGGATATAAGGTGGTCATGCATAGGAACTGAGGCTTGGCACCATGAAAAGTGCCTTCATATGTGAAGCCTAGTTATGGCAGAAAACAGCAGTGTTTTGGAGATTCCAGTGCCATGAGATAACCACCAAGAACAGCAGCAGCAGTGGAGTACAGGCAGCTGGACCCTAGAAGAAAAGTTGTGTGCTACAAAGGGAAGAGTGGCAGAAATGACCCCAGCCCTCAGAGGAGCCTGGAAGTTCTTGAGTTGGATTCCAGACATTGAAGCATTTAAGTTTGAATTTTGCTTTTGATTGTGACTGTGCCCTGATATTTTTCCCTCTTGAAGGAAGAAAGTATTTAGTGGAGCCCACAGTTAAGAGAATTTGAATTTTTAAAATACTTTGAATTTTAATAGATATTGGACCTTTTAAAGGAATTGAATTTTTAACATGTAAAGAGTATGGGACTTGTAAAGTTATTTAGATCTTAGAGATGAATAAGAAAGTAGGGATATAGGATTAATAGTGAAATGTTGGTGTGTCAAGTGACAAGGGGTCAAATATATTGGCTGGATTTGTGTGTCAACTTGACACAGGCTGGAGTTATCACAGAGAAATGAGCTTATCTTGGGGAATTTCCTCCAAGAGATCCAACTGTGGGCCATATTTTTCAATTAGTGATTAAGAGGGAGGGTCTCTTGTGGATTGGGACCATCCCTAGACTGGTATTCTTAGTTTATATAAGAGAGCAGATTGAGCAAGCCAGGGGAAGCAAGCCAGTAAGAAACATCCCTCCGTGGCTTCTGCATCAGCCTGCTTCCTGACCTGCTTGAGTTCCTGTCCTGACTTCCTTTAGTGATGAACAGCAGCATGGAAGTTTAAGCTGAGTAAACTCTTTCCTCCCGAACTTGCTTCTTGGTCAAGATGCAGGAATAGAACCTTGACTAAGACAAGGAGTAATGAAAATGAGTAGCAGTTGAGCCTTGCCAGTATGAGAGGCCAGGAGAGGTCTGTGGAGAGGTGAAGACACATGGGCAGTTGAAGATTCAGGACTGAAGAGATTTTGAATTGAAGCTGGCTCTTGCAGAGCTTTGTGTGTGTGTGTGCGTGTGCGTGTGCGTGTGCGTGTGCGCGTGCGCGTGCGCGTGTGCGTGTGCGTGTGTGTGTGTGTGTTGTAGGGACAAGCTAGTCTTGATCTGGTTACCAACTTTTTTCTATTGTCTTATCATGGAGGTTCACCATTCTTTACATCCCGAGTGTATTCTTCCTTTCTTTCCCCTAATTGCTTTTGGAGAAACTTGGAAACACAGTTTTGCCATTGGGAAGGCGGTGGTATAACTTAGCGGATCCTTGAAGAGCTTTGTTACTTTACTTTAAAAACAAAACAAAACCAAAGTAGAATTGCCCATCTGTTGAGTCTGAAATTCAAAAGAGTGAAAAAAATGTATAACAGCACTTAATCAACATTTTTGTATTTATTTTGGATTTTCAAGACAGTTATTTTTTCTATGTAGCCCTGGCTGTTCTTGAA
This sequence comes from Apodemus sylvaticus, assembly GCF_947179515.1. Classification (NCBI taxonomy): domain Eukaryota; kingdom Metazoa; phylum Chordata; class Mammalia; order Rodentia; family Muridae; genus Apodemus; species Apodemus sylvaticus. The sequence goes on along the minus strand of NC_067493.1, from coordinate 8,638,490 downwards.
CTTGCTCTGTAGACAAGTCTGGCCTTGAACTTACAAGAGGATCCACCTGTCTCTGCCTACAGAGTGCTGGGACTAAAGGCTTTTGCCACCACCAACAGCCTTAAGAATTCAGGAGAAAGGCATTTCAGTTTTTTGGTGACATGCTGATTATCATGTTTGCGGAAATTTAATTTGCATTTATGATGGGAATTAAGTATCTGGGTGGTTAAGATAATGTTCATCTACCTGTAGAAAGGAATGTGAGTTGATATCACTTAATAATGGCTTTCCCTGTTGTGCTACCACAGATGGCGAACCCTACAGCTCCCACAGCATTGCTGATGGAGACCGTGCTAACATTAACACGGGCTGAGTTAGATAACACGTGTGTGTGTGTGTTTGTGTGTGTGTGTGTGTTAGGCATTAGGATTCTGCACAGTACCAGTATCAGGTATAGGTATCACTTTGATAACTGTAATGGCTGCTGCTTATGCCTGGGATGGCAGAGATGACAAGAGTTTATTTGTTAAACAAATGAGATCGTGGAGTTGATGTGTTAATCAGGGAGCCTGGCATCTAATCAGTTATCGAGTGCCCAGGGAATGGAAATATGGAAACTTTGGCTGAGCCTTATTCAAGTATGCATGCATATATTTTAAAAATAAGAACAGTGCATTTAAAAGGTTGACAGACTCTAAAATTAAATTTCTTACAGGAAATGGGCCAGATTTTCTTTTTAACTTTGAGAACTACCATAAAGTAATAATGAATGAATGTCCCCAGATGTCTAGAAAAGACAAAGATATATATGTTTTGATTTTTTTTCTCTTTAAAGGTCTCCATAATAGACGTGCTATGAATAGGATTTGATTAGACAACTAAAACCACAACATACAATTTTTTAGTTAAAAAACAAACACATTTGGAGGTGGGCTTTACCTTGCAATTAAATGCAGAACTGTGACTCCTGAGGCTCAGACTTAAGCCATCAGGGAGTGAGCTTGCAGGGAATTAAAGTGATGTTGACTTGTTATGGTGAGATGAGACTATGGGGGAAGATGATCTGGAAGGGTCTTCAATGGATTGGTAAGGGGGATAGCCTTGGATTAGGTTTGAGACAGGTGGGATATTTTGCATGTTTGTCAAGGGTGTTTTGTTTGATTGTTTGGTTTGGTTGCTTTTTTTTTGAGAAAGAGTTTCATCATTAGGACTAGCTGCCCCTAAATCTTGTTCTGTGGACCAGACTGGCCTCAAAATCACAAGAGATCCACCTCCCTCTGTCCCCCAAGTTCTGGGATTAAAGTTGTGTGCCACTACTGATTGGCTGGCGAGGTTCTTTATAAATCTGGGAGGACATAGACTAACAGTGAGAGCTATCTGAGTCCTAAAACCACATGGAAACTGCTAAGTGTCAAATATGTTCTTGCTGTCCTACTGTGTAGTTGAAGCAGTAGGGATACATGAGGGGTTTAGAAGGGTGGAAACAGCAGCCAAGCCATTAGCTCAGGGGCGAAAATTTTGGCCCATATATTTTTTTGACAGTGTTTGCAGTTATCACTGTAAAGCTGTAAGGTTGGCCAGTGTTATTTAATATTCCCTCTGAGAAAGGAGTCCATGTCCTGTGATCAGAGGATGCTGTGTTGAAGTGACTTGTCGTAAGTTTTAAATGTTGCCTACAACATTTGTTCTCAAACTGAAGTCCTTTGCGTGCATACATGTAGTGGGTGATGTTTATTAACCTGAGAGTTTTGATACAGGATCTTGCAGCATCGTCTATGGCTGCCCTAGATCTCACTGTGTCTTCCAGGTTGGATGGAACTCACTGCACTCTCCTGGTTTACAAGTGCCCAGTGATGTGTGTGTGGTGGTGGCAGTGTAGGCGTGCCTCGCCTGGCTAGGCTTATGATTTTTAAAGAAGCTCTCCCTGAGCCTGAGGAGCGATGAGGTGTGTCCTGACCTAGGAGTAGGTAATAAATTGATCAGCAAGTACTAACTAATAACAAGGACATTTTACTGCCATTCTTTAATAATCTTAAGAATTTCTTTAGGTGTAGTGTGTTTGTAAGCTTGGGAAAAGTGATGTTGTGAGTCAGATTTACTCTTCTGTTGTATGTGCACTGGGACCCATAATAATGTAAAGATATTTCCGATCTGAGAAATTTAGATTCTTGGATAACTCACATTACACTTTCATTGGGACAGGAAAGATTTTGATATTGTGAAAAAGAGGACTAGGAAGGCAGATGGCTGTAGAGATAGAAGCTGAGTACACATAGCACAGCAAACAAATATTTTGACCTAATCCTGAGACTGACCCAATCCCTGACATTTTTTCATTGTGTAACAGGGATACTATTGATTCAGTGGGATCATCAAGAATAATGGTGGCCATCTTAATCTTAAACATGACCCTAACCCTGGGACTTCCTCTAAATCTCTAATCCTATCTAAACACCTTAATTTCCTAAGCATCCTAATCCTAAAATCCCTTATACTGATCTTACCATATTTTCTACTCCCCTAACCCTAACTGTAGCCCTGTTTACTGTGGGGGATATTTCTTAATTATACCTTTTGAAGTGAGAAACCCTTTCTTGATCTTGATCTTTTGAGATTTTCTGATCCACTTTTGATATAGGCTATATGTGTTTTTTGCAACCTACCTATAGAAGTGTCATGAAAAAGCAGTTCTTTTGTTTTGGTATTTGTACTATTTTATTTTATAAAACAAAGGTGATTTGTTTGTTTGTTTGTTTTTTAAACTGGCATTCAGAAGTACTTGTTTCTTAAATATACTGGTATATACTGAAGATCATCTACAATATCCTGCCACATGAAATCCACCAGTCCTTGATTTTTCTAACTCCCCTTGGCTGACAGCCTTTATCAGGACATTCTGTTAACTACCCTTTCTATATACATAGAAAGATTCATTTTCTATATGACTTGAGATAGGCTTATTTTGACAATCTGTACTAATTCAACTGTATTTTGTTTTTTAATTTGCCACTGTCGAAAATGTGCTGACTAGTAATAGTGCTCAACAGTGTTTCCATTATGTTTCTAGCTTTTTTTATGAAGTTGTTTGAGAAGGGAGCTTCAGTTTCACTGAGCCCAGGATTTAGACAAAAACAAAACACTGAGTTTGGTTTTGTTAGTTTTTCTTTCTTTGTTTCTTTCTTTGTTTCTTTCTTTCTTTGTTTCTTCTCTCTCTCTCTCTCTCTCTCTCTCTCTCTCTCTCTCTCTCTCTCTCTCTCTTTCTTTCTTTCTTTCTTTCTTTCTTTCTTTCTTTCTTTCTTTTTTTGAGACAGGGTTTCTCTGTATAGCAGAGGCTGACCTGGAACTCACTCTGTAGATCAGGCTAGCCTCGAACTCAGAGACTCATCTGCCTGCCACCCAAGTGCAAGGATTACAGGCATGTACCTGGCTAAAACTGTTGTTTCTAAATATCAATATTTAATGTTAGTAACCTGGATGATACATTTGGTCATCAATCCCTGGGTCAGATTGATATGTCCAATGCACCTTCAGTAATGGCATAGGCAAACTATTTATCATGATTATGGGAAAAAGGCAAGTGCTTTGAGGAAAGCACAGGCACAGGTACTGATAAGTGTAGAGTCCTGGCTCAGAGAGGGGAGGAGCAGGCAACTGACCAGCCTGGACTGGAATGTTGTTTCCCCCACTGAGCTGGGTGGGGTGAGATACCTCTTGGAATCTTATTTCAAATGTTAATGAAGTGCAAACCACTCCTGAGATGTTGAAAAGGTGTGGCCCTAGATAGGAAGCTCACTTTAACCTGAGGAAGGCTAAGAGTCACTGGCCAATCAAGGGCGTGAGGCAGACCTGCCAGTCAGACAAAGAGGCGGGATCTACAGGGTGCCTTTTGGTGTGTTCCCTGTGGCTGTGCACCTTGAATGATTCTCTGTGTCCTGCTCTGAGCTCTGCTGTTGTTTGCTGTGAGGGGACCACAGGGAAGCTCTGAAATCAAGACATGGTGAGCACAGGATCACTGCCAACAATGGGGAGGAACATGCAGTTGAGCTGTATGCACTGGGGTGGTGAGTCCTCTATGGGGTTGGATTGGAATCTCCAGCCAGATGTGACTACCTGTGAGGTTTCTAGTATTGCTCCTTACTTGATAGTTCAGGACATGACCTCTTAATAACATCAGTATCACGGATGATTGTAATTCTGTCCAAAATATCTGGACCAGTTGCATTCTTGTAGAAGCATGGGTGCTTTCTGTGACTATGCAGTGCCTGTGCCCAAAGCTTTTTGTCTTTTACAATATACATTAAGAAGGCAGGATTAGGCCTGCGGTGATTGCTCAAAGGTTCAGACTTCTGGTTGTTCTTACACAGGCCATGAGTTGAATTCTTAGCAACCACATGGTCTCATGACCATATGTAATGGGACCTGGTGCCCTCTACTGGACTGCAGTAATACATGCAGGGAGAATATAATATAAGTAACGAATATATTCCTTAAAAAAAAAGAACACAAATATGAATCTAATAGTTCTAATTTCAAACATTACTAATTTTTCTTTTGATTGGTTTGTTAATTTTTTTCTGCTGTAATGTTTTGTTGTTTTTTTTTAACTAATATGTTTAGTGTTTTGATTTTGATGTGGCAAAAGTCTCTTTCCCAATCTGTTTGGTATTTTTGATGCTTCTTGTACATTAACAGGCACCTTCCTTTAGTCAATGAAAGCTTTCTTTTTTTTCCCCTTTTTTTTTATTCGATATAATTTTTATTTACATTTCAAATGATTTCCCCTTTTCTAGCCCCCCACTCCCCGAAAGTCCCATAAGCCCCCTTCTCTTCCCCTGTCCTCCCACCCACCCCTTCCCACTTCCCCGTTCTGGTTTTGCCGAATACTGTTTCACTGAGTCTTTCCAGAACAAGGGGCCACTCCTCCTTTCTTCTTGTACCTCATTTGATGTGTGGATTATGTTTTGGGTATTCCAGTTTTCTAGGTTAATATCCACTTATTAGTGAGTGCATACCATGATTCACCTTTTGAGTCTGGGTTACCTCACTTAGTATGATGTTCTCCAGCTCCATCCATTTGCCTAAGAATTTCATGAATTCATTGTTTCTAATGGCTGAATAGTACTCCATTGTGTATATATACCACATTTTTTGCATCCATTCTTCTGTTGAGGGATACCTGGGTTCTTTCCAGCATCTGGCAATTATAAATAGGGCTGCTATGAACATAATGGAGCATGTATCCTTATTACATGTTGGGGAATCCTCTGGGTATATGCCCAGGAGTGGTATAGCAGGATCTTCTGGAAGTGAGGTGCCCAGTTTTCGGAAGAACCGCCAGACTGATTTCCAGAGTGGTTGTACCAATTTGCAACCCCACCAGCAGTGGAGGAGTGTTCCTCTTTCTCCACATCCTCGCCAACACCTGCTGTCTCCTGAATTTTTAATCTTAGCCATTCTGACTGGTGTAAGATGAAATCTTAGGGTTGTTTTGATTTGCATTTCCCTAATGACTAATGAAGTTGAGCATTTTTTTAAGATGCTTCTCCGCCATCCGAAGTTCTTCAGGTGAGAATTCTTTGTTTAATTCTGTACCCAATTTTTTAATAGGGTTGTTCGGTTTTCTGGAGTCTAACTTCTTGAGTTCTTTATATATATTGGATATTAGCCCTCTATCTGATGTAGGATTGGTGAAGATCTTTTCCCAATTTGTTGGTTGCCGATTTGTCCTCTTGATGGTGTCCTTTGCCTTACAGAAACTTTGTAATTTTATGAGGTCCCATTTGTCAATTTTTGCTCTTAGAGCATACGCTATTGGTGTTCTGTTCAGAAACTTTCTCCCTGTACCGATGTCCTCAAGGGTCTTCCCCAGTTTCTTTTCTATTAGTTTCAGAGTGCCTGGCTTTATGTGGAGGTCCTTGATCCATTTGGATTTGAGCTTAGTACAAGGAGACAAGGATGGATCAATTCGTTCATTTGTGGTTTTCTTGGAAATATTTTCTTTATGCTAATTTTCTTCTTCTTCTTCTTCTTCTTCTTCTTCTTCTTCTTCTTCTTCTTCTTCTTCTTCTTCTTCTTCTTCTTCTTCTTCTTCTTCTTCTTCTTCTTCTTCTTCTTCTTCTTCTTCTCTTCCTCCTCCTCCTCCTCCTCCTCCTCCTGCTCCTCTTCCCTCTCCTCTTCCTCCTCTTCCCCCTCTTTCTCTAACATATATTGAGAAAGTAAAACACACAAGAGCTCTGATACAAAAGATGTTGTTTGTGGAATGGGAGAGGAGTGAGAGCCTGAGGATGGTGACTTATTTTCCTGGCTGGTATTACATCTTTCTATGCTGGTCCTAGGTATTTGCATTTTTGGTGATTATTGGACTAGGTACTAGTTTCTCAGTTTGTCTTGTTTTTGTGGAAGTGTTATTTCTGTGTTACAGTTTTCTTTGTAGATTTTTAGAGTGTTGACTGAGTGCAGGCTCTGTTACTGACCTGTTTGTTATGTTCAAGAGAGATTGCTGGTTGATGTTGGAAGCTAAGAGAGGAGGTGGGTAGGGTAAGAAAACCCTAGCAATCCATAAGGAAACATAATCCATAAGGAGAGATGTGACATTGAGAGAATTTCAGCCTTTCAGAGCTACAGTCATCTGAAGGATGGCTGGTGGCTCAGTCTCTGAGAGTTTCCTAGTGCCCAGGTTAGGTGACACTGAGGGACTTCTTATGGGTTTCTTTTTCTTTGGAGGCCCTCATTTCTTTCCCCAACTCTTCCAAAAATCCCCTGTGTTCTGTGCAATGTTAGGCTGTGGGCTCTGCATCTGTTTCAGTCAGGTGCTGGATGGAGACTCTCAGAGAACAATTATGCTAAGCTACTCTCTGGAAGTACAAAAAAATATATCCTCAGTATAGTCAGGGATTGGTGATTGCCCATGGGATGGGTCTCAATTTGAGCAGGGTATACTTTGGTGAGTCCCCCATTCTCTACTCCATATTTTTGCCTGTATTTCTTGTAGACAAGATAAATTTTGCTTGGAAAGGTTTTTGGTTTGGTTGGTGTAGTTAACTTTCCACTGGGAGTTCTGCCTGTCTTTAGGGTGTGGCCCTCTTCAGTGTCCAAATCTCACTGCTATGTATTTCAGCTATAATCACCCCCCCATGGACTGCCTGTTGCCCTCCCTTTCATGGTCTGTAGCATATCCTAAAGATGCCTAAACTCTTAGATCCCTGTCAGCTGGAGATTTCAATTCATTTTCCTTGTCCTATGGCCCTTCCTTTTCTCTCACCACAGCTGTTCCTTACCTCCCCTTCCCCTTTCTTAACTACTGGCCCTTCCAGTTCTCTCTCTTTCATCTGCCTCCATTGACTGTTTTATTTCCACTTCAGAGTGTGATTCAACCATGCTCATTTTAGCCTTCTTTCTTTTTAAAAATATATTTATTTTTTTATATATAAGAACCCTGTATCTGCTTTCAGACACACCAGAGCAGGGCATCAGATCTCATTACTGGTGGTTGTGAGCCACCATGTCGATGCTGGGATCTGAACACAGGACCTTCAAAAGAGCAATCAGTGCTTTTGCCAACTGAGCCATTTATCTAGCACCTGAGCATTCCTTCTTGTTTAGCTTCTTCCGGACTAAGAAATGTCATGCAGATATCCTGTACTTTATGGTTATTATACATTTGTAAGTGAGTACAAACATGCATGTCCCTTTGGGTCTGGGATAGTTCACTGAGGATGATAGTATTTAGTTGTATCCATTTGCCTGCAGGATTCATAATGTTCTTGTTTTTACTAGCTGAATAGAATTCCATTTTGTAAATGAACCACATAGTCTTTATCCAAATTTTTGTTGAGGGACATCTTGATTTTTTTCAGTTTCTAGCTCTTATTTGTGGACCAAGTGAGGCAGAGTCCATCACCTTAGAAGCCAAACTTAAGAGGATCTTTTATATGGTGTGGCCTCTGAAAAGTGATAGATGATAAATTCGAGTTCCTGGATTCTTCCTGTATGGTTTAAATTTGGCCCAAATCCAGACATCTTTTGGCAGAGTCACAGCCATAGGGAAGACTCCATGAGAGTTCATTGCACTGAAATTATGAAGATGTTTCTTGAATTTCATTTTGCGACCACAGTTTGTTGAGGTAACTAAAGCATTGGTAAATCTGCCATGGAGAGATGTATACAAGGAGAGGATGTACCCAAGCTGTTACAAAAGGTGACCTTCAAGATTTTGCCTTGTGTGTCAGAAGAGACTTTACATGTTTGAACAGTGTAGGAGTTCCTGCAGACTGTTAGGATCCCTGAAGAAAGACTGAATGCATTTTCATCACAGGATGAATATTTGCCCATAGTGTCAAGGGTCAGGATGCAGTTGATTGAAACAAAAAAGCTTATAGATAGGCTGATGTCTTTGGCTGCTTGTCTGTCCTGTCTGGCTTTCTTTGTGAAGCTTGTGGAAGATCTTCTGGTAGGAGCCATTCCAGATACCTTCCAGGATAGTGTTTATAGAATGAAAATTTTATTTTTGCTGCCTTTTTTTTTTTTTTTGCTTTTCCAATTATTTATATATTCCTTGTCACCCTTATCACTATCCGCATTATATGTCCCTTGCTATGGCAGAGTCCCTGCCCCAGTCTCTTCTGTTTTTCTTTGAGAGTTTGCGGGGCCCCCAGGTATCCCGAAAATTGGTGCATCAATTCTATTGTGAGTTAAGTACATCCTCTCTCACTGAGGCCAGACATGGCAGCCCAGTTAAAGAAAGAGATTGGAAAGATATCCCACCCCCACAGGTATAGGGAAAGCCCTTGCTACAGTTGTTATTAGACGACCATCTGAGCCTCTTCGCTGCACATCTGCTATATATGTGCCAGGGGCCTTAGTCCGTCCTGTGTATGCTACTTGGTTTGTGGCTTAGTCTCTGAGTGTCCCCAAGGGTGCTTGTTACTTGAGTCTCTTGGTCTTCCTGTGGAGTTCCTATCCTCCTCAGGGGTTTCAGTCTTCCTGCCAACTCTTCCATAAGATTCCCCAAGGTCCATGCAAGGTTTGACTCTGGATCTGTGCAGCTTTTTCAGTCAGCCTATGGGTGGATCCTCTCAATAGACAATTAATCAAGGCTTCAGTGTGGGAGCATAGCAGATTGTCATTAATAATGTCATGGATTGGTGTTTGCCCATAGGATGGTACTCTCAAGTGGGGCAAATTTTCATTGGCCATACCCTCAGTCTCTGCTCCAGATTTTACCCAGCATTTCTTTTAGAGGTGAAACATTGTGTCCATGGTGTGTTCTGTGTTGTGGTTGAAACTGACCCTTCAGCTTTCTTCTCATGCTCCCGTATATTCATGATAATCTCTTTCCTTAAATCATATAAAATACAATGGATACATTTGCTAATCAGTGATAATCTATTTTACAAGTCTAGTTGTTTTATATTTTTATATTTATTCTATTTTTTGCTTTTCTTTTCCAAAACAAATTTCTCTGTGTAGCTTTGTCTGTCCTTAAAGTAGTAGAGAAACCACAAAAGACACCTGTCTTGTATTTGTAATATAAGCATATTTTTGTGTGGTTTTTCTTTTTTGTTTTGTTTTGTTTTGTTTTTTGGATTTGGTTTTTTCGAGACAGGGTTTCTCTGTATAGCCCTGGCTGTCCTGAAACTCACGTTGTAGACCAGGCTGGCCTCGAACTCAGAAATCCGCCTGGCTCTGCCTCCCAGAGTGCTGGGATTACAGGTGTGCGCCACTACTACCTGTCTCTGTAGTTTTTCATCCATATCTTTAGTATTGAAATTTGACCAAATGTTATAGATTAAACTTCATATTTCTGCCAGGTGAATACAGATGTTCTGTGAATTTATAATTCTTTGTAGGAACTTTCATAAAGAACTTTGCGTTCAGTATCATTTTTCCCATGGTTATTTTTTGTAGGGATTGAGGGTCTTAAAATATACATTTTAGTCTCCTAGAACACATTACAAAGGCCATGCCGGAGTCTAGGTAAATGGCATACACCTGCCTGTGCCTCTGTGATTAAAGACATGAGAAAATACACACAGATTGCCCATCATGTTTGTTGTTAGCAATTGTTCATACAATTTTTCAAATGTGTGCTCAGTATTGTGGGTCTGTTTCCTCTGCATCTCCCTCTCAATTTGCATTTCTCTGGCAAAGCTGTGTCCTATTCAAAGTTTCAAAAGTAACAGAGGTGTAAATTATAATTAAAGCTCCTTCTAAAATGACACAGTAATTATAAATTCTGAGTCAGAAAATAAGCAGAGCAAGCACGAGAATTATATGAGTATATATTTGAGAAAGCATATATTTGTTTTCCGGTGATGTTAGTATCATGCTTTGTGTTGTACATTTGTATGGGATACTTAGGATGCAGTGACTTTTGATGATGTGCATGTGAAATTCACGGAGGAAGAGTGGAATTTGCTGGATCCTTCCCAGAAGAGTCTCTACAAAAATGTGATGTTTGAAACGTACCTGAACCTCAAAGCTGTAGGTAAGACTGTTATTTTTTTTTCAGAAGGAAAAAATGTTCCTTGGTTATTGATGATCTTCTATTATTTTAACTGTATAAAAATTGAGCTGAATAATTCAGTTTCTCTGAATTTTCACTGTAACTTTCACAGTACAGTTAAAATTCACAGTATCTTTAATTTTGCCTATTTTCCAAAACTATATCATTCATTTTCTTGTACTGTGTTTTAGGCTATGATTGGGAAGACCATCATCTTGAAGAACATTGTCAAAGTAGTAGAAAACCTGAAAGGTAATTTTCTTGTACAAGCTTATACAAAACTATCTCTGAGGAAATTTTAATATCTTATGGAATCTCCAGTTAAAAGCAAGACTATAAAATAACAGTCTTTTAGGTGTAGCTATGATTATAATATTCTTACAAAACCATGTACCTCAAGATCCAATATCTGGTTTGTGTATCCATTTGATAAATAGCTCCATTAGAGCTATGCTGTGGTCATGACATTCTGTATAGGCTCAAAGTATTTAAAAATTGCATGATGAATAATGATAAATCTATATCCAAAACATTCTAATAAGCAGATAGTCCATAGAAAGTTTGGTGATACTCATATTCTTGTAGTAATATGGTTAAGTTTGGTGAGAGAGCATTTTATGAGTATCAAGAATGTTGTTGTGGAGAAACATTAGACTATATTGCACATCGTATGAGAAACAAAAATTCAAACAGTGTGAATGCAATGTGTAAAACTCTCATTTATCATTCTTTTTTATTAGGTATATCATGTGTCACAATGGATAAAAATGATGTGAGCATAGGCATATTGAAAGAGGAAACATAAATTTTTTGTTCTAAAACAAGAAGATACATAGTATTCTGACTTTGATAGAAATTAGGAATGTGAAAGATATTTGCAATTAGTTGGTTTTCTATTTTTACAGGGAATATCCCAAAACTCATAGTTCAGAAAACCTTTATGGGTATTAAGAATTTGAAAATTCTTCTGTGTGTCCTGGTTAATAGTCAAAAGTGTTGTAATTCACACGAGAGGAGAAAATATGAATACAATCAGTGTTATAAAGATCAGAGATTTTCTTTCTTCAGATAGCTAAAATACATCATATAAAAAGATGGTGTTATAAATATGAGCCATGTAATAACTATCACAGGGGTCTTGAACTACTCATGATAAGGGAGAACACCATGAACATATAAATTGCTAAAACCTTAAGGTCTGCTGCTTCTTTACCATTAGACAAATTGTAAACATAATTCATATTGATTAAATGATTGATCAGAGTTATGAATGTGGTAAAGATTTCACATGTGCTAATTAACGTTGCAGGCATGTAAGAAGATATACTGGAGTGAAACTCTATGAGTGTAATATATGGGGTAAAGCCTTTAGAAGATCAAGTCATCTCCAATATCATAAAATAGCACATACTGGAGAGAAACCTGATGAATGTAATCAATGTGGTAAAGTCTTTGCAAGACCCAGTGATTTCCAAAAACATAAAATGACACATACTGGAGAGAAACTTTATGAATGTAATCAATGTGTTAAAGCCTTTGCAGCTCACAGTTATCTACAAAGACATAAAAGATCACATACAGGAGAGAAAGCTTATAAATGTAATCAATGTGGCAAAACTTTTGCACATCACAGTACTTTCCAATATCATAAAAGAACACATACTGGAGAGAAACCTTATAAATGTATTCAATGTGGTAAAGCCTTTGCAGCTCACAGTTATCTACAGAGACATAAAAGAACACATACTGGAGAAAAACCTTATGAGTGCAATCAATGTGGTAAAGCCTTTGCATGTCACAGTACTTTCCAATATCATAAAAGAACACATACTGGAGAGAAACCGTATGAATGTAATCAATGTGGTAAAGCCTTTGCACGGCACAGTGTTCTCCAAATACATAAAAGAACACATACTGGAGAGAAACCTTATGAATGTAATCAATGTGGTAAAGCCTTTGCACAGCGCATTCATCTCCAAAGACATAAAAGAACACATACTGGAGAGAAACCTTATGAATGTAATCAATGTGGTAAAGCCTTTGCAAGACACAATCATCTCAAAAAACATAAAAGAACACATACTGGAGAGAAACCTTATGAATGTAATCAATGTGGTAAAGCCTTTGCACAGCACAGTGCTCTCCAAATACATAAAAGAAGACATACTGGAGAGAAACCTTATGAATGTAATCAATGTGGTAAAGCCTTTGCATAGCGCATTCACCTCCAAAGACATAAAACAACGCATACTGGAGAGAAACCTTATGAATGTAATCAATGTGGTAAAGCCTTTGCAAGATCCAGTCATCTCCAATATCATAAAACAATACATACTGGAGAGAAACCTTATGAATGTAATCAATGTAGTAAAGCCTTTGCACAGCACAGTAATCTCCAAAGACATAAAAGAACGCATACTGGAGAAAAACCGTATGAATGTAATCAATGTGGTAAAGCCTTTGCACAGCACAGTGATCTCCAAAGACATAAAAGAACACATACTGGAGAGAAACCTTATGAGTGCCATCTATGTGGTAAAGCCTTTGCACAGCGCAGTTCTTTCCAATATCATAAAAGAACACATACTGGAGAGAAACCTTATGAATGCAATCAATGTGGTAAAGTCTTTGCACGTCACAGAAATCTCCAAAGACATAAACTGATACATACTGGAGAGAAACCTTATGAATGTAACCATTGTGGTAAAGTCTTTGCAAGACCCAGTGATATACAAAGACATAAACTTACACATACTGGAGAGAAACCGTATGAATGTAATCAATGTTTTAAAGCCTTTTCATGTCACAGTAATCTCCAAAGACATAAGAAAATACATAATCGAGAGAAACCTTACGAATATAATCAATGTGGTAAAACAATTGCAACACCCATTCAGCTCCACTATGATCAAAGAACACATACCAGAGAGAAACCTTATTAATGTAATCAATGTGGTAAAGTATATTCAGAAGGGAGATATCTGCAAATTCTCTGTGTTGGAAAGAAACCTACTGACTATAATCATGAATTAAGTGGGAGTAGGGGGCTATCATATTAGGAATATGATAGACATTGGTGCTTGGGATTATTTCCACTCTGGAGATGGTTCTTTTGATGCCTTGGCATAGAAGATTGCTGCCTTTTACCCCTACCTGAAGAGTTTCCTTGAGGTTATGTGAAAGAGATTGCTTTGACAAAATAAGTCTTGAAAATCACCACATAAAATTTGACTTACAGTTTTTAACAAACATAGAAAACTAAGAAATGAAAAATACAAAATGTCAGGTTCAAAATGCAAAGCATCCTCAAGACGTTGAAAGAGGCTAAATCCTGTGATCAAGGATAGTCAATGGTGTTAAAGGAATGGTTACATTAGGGTAAGATTCCATCCAGCTAAACATATGGATTTGCAGTTGTATGAATGTGAACTATATCATGTTAGGAATTATTATTACCTTGTTCTTGTTTTCATGTGTGGATATGACATTACAAGTATGTGTCAAACTGAGAAGGGAACTTGATTGCTATTCTGGGTTTTCAATTTAATATCTGAAAGGAAAAGCTTAGGTCCAGGCATGGTGTTACATGATTTTTATCCCAGAGTACAGGAGACAGAGCCCTAGAGATCTCTTGAGTTCAAGGTTATTCTACTGAGCAAGTTCCAGGACCACCAAACTTAGGCAGTGAAGTCTTTTGAAAAATAGAAAGTGGGTGATAATGTAATGGAAGTATCCATGTTTCAGCTATATCAAGTGGCAGAAGTCAGCAGCTTTGTCTATGTGGCTCTGGATTTAGAGACAGGAATAGAAGGGACTAATGAGACAATTAATGCTGGATAGCTGTAATTCAAGAATTAGAGATGATGGGGAAAAAAACAGCATCACTGTGTGAAAATCTTCTGGGTAGTGTTTTCAGAGTGAAAAAGAGAATGTGTTCTAGCGATAGTCAATGTTGGACTTGTTCATGTATAAGAATCACCCAAGAGGTATTGGTTTTGAATGCATCAAATTGTCATGCAGAGCAACTGAGTCTTAGCATCACTGAACGATCATAGGGAGGCTACAGGTTAAGCATATTTGCAGCAGAAGAACCCAGCATCCTGAAGATGCAAGTACCATGGGATGAGCATCAAGAACAGCAGGAGTAGGATAGTGGAGTCACCCAGACCTTAGAGTGATGCAGAGGGCAGAACTGGAAAAGAGACCCATTCTCTTTAAAGGACCATGGGTAATCATGTGTGGATCCCAGACATTGAAACAACAAACTGTGATATTGAAATTACCTTGGAGACAGACACCGAGATTTTGAGATGTTAGAACTGTGTGTTACCTGCTTAGAAAAACTGCTTTAAGGGAATAAAAGCGACTCAAAGTGAAACAATTGTGTTTCAGTAAACAACACAGAAAAGAGTTAGACATCAGAAGAATGCTTTGACATCAGACCTGGACTTGCAGAGTTTAGAGATTGCTCAGCTGGTGTTTGGTCTTTTTTAGGTACAGGATGTCCTCACAATGACCTTTAGGAATGGTGAACTGTATCCTGTCTATATGAAGACATATGATGTGATTTTTGTTTTTAAAATTATATGTGATTACTATTATATGATTAGATTAATCTCAGAAGAGTCTTTGAACTTTGGACTCAATGTTTTTGAGACTGCTATAGAGGATGGGGACTTTTGAAGTAGGAGCTCATGTATTCTGCATGTTTAAATGTGATCCCTATACTCTCATGTGTTTGGAAAATCATATGGGGGCCAGGCAGTAAAATATAGTAATTTAAATATGCTAAGCTAAGTGAGTGGCATTATGAGATGGTGTGCCCTTGTTGGAGGAAGTGCATCACTGTGGGGTGGGCTCTAAAATTCCTACCAGTGCTGAAGAGACCCCCCATATTAGGTCCCTGGAAGACAGTCTGTTTCTAGCTGCTACTAGATAAAGATGGAGAACTCTCAGCTTCTACAGCATCATGACTCTCTGCATTCCTAATATGATGACAATGGAATAAACCTCTCAAACTATAAGCCAGCCTCAATTAAATGGTTGCTTTTATAGGAGTTGCCTTGTTCATTATGACTTCTCATAGCAATGGACATGATAAGACAGAAACAATGTGAGTTCTTTTAATGTGGTCAAGACTTTGAACAATTCTGTAGTCTTCATTTTCATGAAAGAATGTGTGTTAGAGAGAAACTTTATGAATGTGTTTAGTATAATGAAACCTTTGCACACCTCTATAGTCTTCATCATTATGAAACTATTTACAGTGGAGAGAAATTCTATGAATGGCAGCAATGTGGTAAAGCCTCTATGTTTTGAGATTCACTGAGTTTCAACACAATTCATACACCAGGACAATGCAAATGATAAGAAGCTTTTGTAGTCAAATCATTACTGATTAATGCATTCTTGAAAAATATATTAAGAAGCTTATCTGAAACGCCCCATTCTGTCCCTACCCTGAGCCAGAGTTTGATACAGATTTCAAACCTGAAAACCACAAATTTCCATGCTAAGTTACAGCTATATTTCTCAACAATCAGGATTTTCTTCTGTTGTTACTCTAAGTGAAATGATACAGAATGTAGGTTTTATTTTTTAGCTTTCACACCCATTGGTTCTTTCGTAGTTAGGAACAGGAATTTTATTTTGAGTAATAAAACATGGATAACAGAAATTATGGCTAAGAACAGTCATTATGTTTGTGGAATAAATCAAATGATGAAACCTTGCCAAATATTTTTAAGTATGCAGGTCCCCTATGACCTGGTACTTGAACTTGGTTACAACTCATGAATAAATGGAGGTTGGCAACCGAAAGGCAGTCCTTAGAGCAAGTTTTTTTTCCTTGTTCCCAATATTTGTATATCATAGTCATCTTTGACAATATAACAGAACACATATTGAAGAGAAATCTTATAATTGCAATCAATGTGATAAAATATTTTACAATAGTTAACTATGAATGCATAAAATACATCCTGGAGAGAAATGCTATGAATAAGCCATTTTGTAAAGAAAGACTTTGCATGTAGCAGTTCTCATAGAAACCATAAGGAAAAGCCATAATACAGAGAAACCTCATAAACATAGGCAATGTGTTAAAATTTTTACTTTCTAATGTCTTTATACAAGAGTAAACTCTTTAGCATGCAACTAATCTATTAAAGCCTTTGCATATCACAGTAGATTTTGAGAACTTCCAGGAATACCAAAAGTAATCTGTGACTAAATTGATTTTGGTAAGTTCTTTGCCAACACACCTATATTGAGTTACTCAATGTAATTTATCATGTAGAAAAATGTGACAAGGGTCAAAAATCAATTAAAATTTTATAATATCTCTCTATTTTATTTGTACTTGCAAACTCATTTTTACCTACAAAGACCACTAATTTTTATTTTCTTTTTTAGCTAACCATGCATCCAACAACATTATTGACAGTGTTCATCAGCTCTAGGAACTGCCTTTGTGAAGTTTTGGTTCACTTATGCAAACTATCATAACATCTGCAAAGAAAGATAATTTTACTTCCTCCATTCTAATTTATATCACCTTCCTCTCCTTTAGTTTTATTGCTCTAGCTAAACTTTCACATAATATATTGAATAGATAGTTATAGAGAGAATGGTCCACCTTGTCTAGTTTGGGATTTAGTGAACTTAATTTGAATTTATCTCCAGTTAATTTAATGTTGGCTCTAGGCTTTCTGTAAAGTGACATTTTTATGTTTAGGCATGTCTCTTGTATCCTTAATCACTCTATGAATTTTATCAAAAAGTGGTGTTGAATATTTTCAGAGAATTGTTTATCTCCTGAGGTGATCAATTCTTGTTTTTTCTTACAGATTAATCCCAGTATGCTGAACCATCACTGTATTTCTAGAATGAAGCCTTCCTCATTGATCATGGTGGATGATCTTTTGATGTGTTTTATATTTTATTTTATTTGTTTTGTCTATTAAGTATTTTTACATCTGTGGTTTTAAGGATAATTGGTCTGTAATTTTCTTTAATTGCTCAGTCTTTCCTGACCGAATATATGAGTAATCAGTGGTTCAGAAAATAAATTGACTAATAGTTATTTTGTTTCTTTATTTTTGAATACAATGAATTCTTGTTAAATCCTCTTTGGAAATCTGGTAGGATTCTACCGTAAAACTCACGGATGTGGGCTCACATTGGTGGCATATTTTTAATGAATTCTGTTTTCCTTTATGTTTATGTCTGCTCAAGTTGATTTTCTTAGTTTAAATTTGGTATGTGGAATCTATTGAGGAAATTATCCATTCCTTTTATAGTTTCCAATTTGATGGAGTAGACCCTTTTAAAAACTATGTCTTTACCATTCTCTGTATTTCTTCATTTTTTGTTATATAATAACCAATTTCATTTTAGCTTTCATTAATTTGTGTATTATTTATCTTTTAATAAGATAAATCTTTTAATTTATCTTGTCTAATAAAAGGATCAAAAGACCAACTCCATGTTTCATTAATTCCTTGAATTTTTCTTTTTCTATTTTATTGATTTCATCCCCCAACGTGAAACTTTCTTGATGCCTCCTCCTCGTTTTCTTTGCTCCCCCACTTCTTTTTGTTGTAGCTTTTAAAACGTGCTGTTAAATTGCCTGCATGAGAGTTCTCCAGTTTTTTCACGTAGGCATTTTGTGCTGTGAACTTTCTTTTAGCTCCACTTTCATTTTCTTTGTGTTCCATGAGATTGTGCATGCTGCATATTCATTTACATTGAACTCTAGAAAGTCTCTGATTTCTTCCTTTATTTCTGTGTAGACCCATTTTCTCTCAAACATTAGTTTGTAGTCAGTTATCTGCCCTCCCTCATCTCTTACAACATTGAGACATCAACAGGTTTTGGCCCAGATCATATATTTTGTCTCATCAGAGAGTGTTGGGACTCCTGGGTCTGGTTCAATCAAGGACATGAGGAACCCGATTTCTAGGGGCCACCCCCTGGGCTACCTTGTTGCTCTCTGGGATGGAGTTTATTCCTTGCTCATCAGAAGGCTCCTCTCCTCATAAATGGCCCCATGGAAATGAGAGGTAGCAATAGCACACCTGCCCTCTCTGTCTTGACCCTGCGGAAAAGATAACCTTACCACAGTGAGGAGGGCTTGCCTAAGTCTATGAATCCACAGGAAGCAGACACATCAGAACCGGAAGTGACCATTTGAAGAACAGGAAGTGTCCATGCCACACCCAGAAGTGGTTGTGATGTCACAGGAAGGGACTGGCCCTAACCAAAAGTGAGTGTATATCACAGGAATTGTCTCAAGTTTTAGAGAAAGTGCCCATGCTATGACGGGAAGTGAACGTCACTGTCACAGGATGTGGCTGTGGCTGGATACGAAGTGACTGTAACATAACAGGAAGTGTTGCTACACCACAGCAAGTGGCTCTAATGACTTTAATGTCCTTTCTTAGCTCAAATCACATTTCAGAGCTGCCAATTCAGCTTTCAGGGCTTAAATTCCTGCCAGGTGTGGTCCTCCACATGTGTTCTCGGTATTTGACACCAGCGCTGGCCCAGCATACCTCCGTCCATCCTGAATGAGGCAGTTGCCATTTGTGAACCCCGTTACCCCTACATCTATTTGAGCAGTCATACAGAGGCCCATCCAGTGAGGTCAGGGTCCAACAGCAGGGCAGCTGAGTAGATACTCTGGGGAGATTCAAGAAGGGTGGCTGGTAATGAATCCTTCTGGTATCATTTTTACCCAGAAGCCATTGTGACTGAGGTGTAAATAGAGTGGTGGTTAGCTTGTGCCAATTGGTTACACATTGGCCATTGGCAAATGCCAGGACCCCTGGTCTGAGTATGCAGTCCACAGGTCTACAAAGGTCACCTGAAGTTGGCAGAGTAAGGACTTTTTAGCATTGTCTTAGATAGTCTGAATTTTTAAGGCACCTAAGAAGTCTTCCATGTTTGTTTTCTGTAGCAACTGGGAAATCATTTGTAAACTGGTGAAGAGACTCTATCTGTATGTTTTAGCAAAGAGGAATGTTGAACTTTATCAATAAAAACTGGTGGGTTTCCATTTCACTTTTAGGGTTACCCTGGTCTTGTTGGGGGCACTTTTGATTCTGAGGGTCCCCTATCCTTCTTAGACATCACTTATGGTCTTCTCATTTGGCCTTGACTGCTAACAGGATATTTCCCAGGTCTCCAGGATGTTGCATCTGCGTCTCCTCTGCAGTTTGTCCTCCATTAAACACTCTCTTTGCCACTGTCCTTAAATCTCTTAGACAACTATTTCCTAACTACTCCACCCTCTGGGGCTTTATCTCCATAGCTGGTGTTCCCTGACTGACAAAATATCAAGCCACTGCTGCATTTGCTTCTGGTGATTCAGGGTTCATGGGTGTGTATTGTCAAAAATGTCTCCATGACCTTGTCTAAAAAATTCTGTAGGGCTTTTATTTTCTCTCTGCCGAATATTATTCACTCTGTACAAATTTGTGGGCGATCTTGTGGCCACCTCCAGCACTGCCAGCAGAGATGGACTGTGGACAAAGGGCCTCCTCTTACCTTCAGTGTTGTTGCAATAACAGTTTGGGTGAGTTAGGGCAATGCAAGCATATTGGGACCAGTAACCAGCTCATATACCAAACCCAGACACTATTGTGGATGCCAACAAGTGTTTGCTGACAGGAGCCTGATATAGTTGTCTCCTGAGAGTCTCTGCCAGTGCCTGACAAACACAGAGGGGGACACTCTCAGCCAGCCATTGAACTGAGCACAGGGTCAACAATGGAGGAGCTAGAGAAAGGACCCAAAGAACTGAAGGTGTTTGTAGCCCCCATAGGAGAAACAACAATATGAACTAACCAGTAACCCCAGAGCTCCCAGGGACTAAACCACCAACCGAAGAGCACACATGGAGGGACCCATGGCTCCAGCCACATGGGTAGCAGAGGATGGCCTGGTCGGACATCCATGAGAGGAGAGGCAATTGGACCCATGAAGTCTCATTGCCCCAGGGTAGGGGAATACAAGGTCAGGGAAGCAGGAGTGGGTGGGTTAGTGAGCATGGGAAGGTGGGATGGGATAGAGGGTTTTCAGAGTGGAAATGAGGAAAGGGGACAACATTTGAGATGTAAATAAAATATAAATATAAACATATGAATATATAATATAAAAATATATAAAAATATAAATAAATATAAAAATAAAAAAAAATTTTAAAAAGCACTTGGGAAGCAGAGGCAGGTGGATATCTGAGTTTAAGGCCAGCCTGGTCTACAGAGTGAGTTCCAGGACAGCCAGCACTGAACAGAGAAACCCTGTCTCAAAATAACAAAAACAAAAAAACAAATGTAAATAAGAAAATATCTAATAAAAATTATTTAAACAAAACACAACATTACCTCTCATTGTGACCACCTTGAGTGGATAAAGGTCAATTCACAAGAATCTTAATCACTGCTGTTGTTTGATAAAACACTCTGTCAGGAGAACAGGTTTATTCCAGCTCACGGTTCACAGTAAAGTCCCTCATGGTGGGCAATGCCAATCTGAAGTGTGAAGCAGCTGCTCACTCACATCAGGTGTGTAAATAATCAGGACACCAAGAGCAATGAACACCTGCTGCTGCTCAGCTCCTTTCCACACACTGCATGGGATCCTAGCCAGGGAATGGTGCAGCCCACAGTGGGTGTGTCTTCCCACAGCAGTTAAGATAACCAAGGTAGTCCCTTAGAGCCACGCCCCGAAGAACCTCCCCCTTGTTGGGATTTTGTCTAAGCTCCACCCTACAGTTACCTGGCAACAGCCAGATATGCCCCTCCCCACCGTTACCTGGCAACAGCCAGGTAGGTCTGGTGCACTATAAAAGGGGCTGCTTGCCCCTCCCCCTCTCTTATTCTCTCACTCTCAGCTTCTCTCTTGCCCCTTCCTGGGCTCCCCTCCCTTAGTCTCTCCTCCCCCTCTCTCCACATGGTCATGGCCGCCTGTGCTTCTCTACTCTCTCATTCTCTCCCTCTCTCTGCCTTTCTCTGCCTCTACTTACCTCTTGACTCCCCTCTCCATGCCCTGAATAAACTCTATTCTGAACTATACCATCTTGTGTCTGGTAACCTCAGGAGGAAGCAATGCCTTGGCATGGGCCCACTGAGGCATGCCCTTCCCCCACACCGCCATTAGAACATGTTCTCTCACCTTTTTCTCTTTTTATGACCACAACACCCCTGGCCATTCTTGATCTTATCAAGTAGACAATTGAGGTTGACCATCATGGTGGCTGTGACGCTCGGTCTATTTATCTAGACACTGGGGTCCTCTGTCTTGCCTTGCAAGAGTATATGAAATCATTTTCTCAGATTAATTATAATATATAATAATATATATAATGATATATAATATATTATATGATAAATATAATTAATAATATAAAATAATAGATTTTATATTAAAATATTTTATATTTCTAAAATCTATTTATTGGAATTTGTGCATGCACTAGCTTTCCCACCAGATCTTAAATGTATTGTGTGACTGTGCCTGACAAAATAGACATTCAAAACTTAAGGGGCTGGGGGGGTACAAACCAGGGCTAGAGACTCCTACATATTCTGCTCCTTTCTCCCCTCTCATTTCCCTCCTTAGCAGGTGTAGTATTTTCCTTCCTTACTGTAATCAATATGGCTGCCCAGTGGCTTCGTTCCACAGAGATCCATGCTCTTCATAAGCTTTACCTCAGTTTCTCCCCTTGGTCTGGGAGGGGCAAATTGCTAGTTAGCCTAGGATGGCCACTCCGACTCCACAGATGAGAATGAGGGCAAGGACTCAAGAACCGACTCGTGGGTGGAGGGAGCACCTGGTGGCAGCCCTGCCAGGGAAACTTGGCTCCCTAAGGACTGTGTGTGTGACTTGGATTTCCCAGATGGCATTGCCATTGTGAGCAAAAATGGCCTCAACCTCCACTTTTTCCCCCAAAGTGACTCCACTGTTGACTTCGTCACAGCTCTGTGTAGGGTTGTCACTCTTTTGGTGACGTGCTGATCATCATGTTTGGGGAAATTTAATATACAATTGTGATGGGAATTAAGTCTCTGGGTGGCTAAGATATTGTTCATCTCCCTGTAGAAAGGAATGTGAGTTGACATCACTTAATCATGGCTTTCCCTGTTGTGCTACCACAGATGGCAGACACAGCAGCTCCCCCCGCATTGCTGATGGAGTCCATGCTGACAGCAACATGGGCTGAGCTGGATCACACGTGTGTGTTAGGCATTAGGGGTTCCACACAACAACATTATCCGGTACAGAAATCACTTTGATAACTGTCATGGCTGCTGCTTATGCCTGGTGTGGCAGAGATGATGAGAGTTTATTTGTTAAATAAATGCGATAGTGGATTTGATGTGTTAATCAGGGAGCCTGGCATCTAATCAGTTATTGAGTGCTCAGGGCACGGTTATATGGAAAGCGTAGGCTGAACCTTATTCAATATGCATGCATATATTTTAAAAAGAACAGCAGTGCGTTTAACATGTAGACAGACCCCCAAATTAAAATTCTTACAGGAATTAGGCTAGTCTCTCCTCTCAACATTGAGAACTAACATAAAATAATAATAATAATGAGTGAATGTCTCAGATGTCTAGAAAAGACAAAGATGTATAAGTTTTGACTTTCCCCCTTAAAGCCCTCCGTAATAGACAACCAATAAATAGGCTTTGATTTGCAAATCAAACCTTAATTTTTATTCAAAAAACAACACATTTGGAAGTGGGATTTACCTTGCAATCAAATGCAGAAGTGTGAATCCTGAAGCTCAGTCTTAAGGCATCAGGCAGTGAGCTTGCAGGGAATTAAAGTGCTGTTGACTTGTCAGGGTGATATGAGGCTGTGGGGGAAGATGATCTGGATGGGTCCTCCATGGATGGGTAAGGGGATGAACTTGGAGCATGTTTGAGACAGGTGGGACATTTTGCATACTTGTCAAGGGTTTTAGATTGTTTGCTTGGTTGTTTTTGTTGTTGTTGTTGTTGTTGTTGTTTGTTTTGTTTTGTTTTGTTTTGTTTTGTTTTAGAAAGGGTTTCATCATTAGCCCTAGATGTCCCTAGATATAGTTTTGTAGACCAGTCTGGCCTCGAACTCACAAGATATCTGCCTGTTTCTGCCCCCCCCCCCCACAAGTGCTCGGATTAAAGGTGTATTCCACCACTGCTTGGTTGTCCGTGTTCTTTTTAAATATGGTAGGATGTAGCCCAACAGTGAGATGTAAATAAAATATAAATATAAACATATGAATATATAATATAAAAATATATAAAAATATAAATAAATATAAAAATAAAAAAAATTTTTAAAAAGCACTTGGGAAGCAGAGGCAGGTGGATATCTGAGTTTAAGGCCAGCCTGGTCTACAGAGTGAGTTCCAGGACAGCCAGGGCTACACAGAGAAACCCTGTCTCAAAAAACAAAAAAAACAAAAAACAAAAAACAAGCAAACAAACAAACAAACAAACAAACAAAACCATAATAATTTTTTTAGGTGCAGTGTGTCTGTGAGCTTGGGAAAGCTGATGTTGGGAGTCATACGTACTCTTCTGTTGTATGTGAACTGGGCCCCATGATGATGTAATGATATTTCCCATCTGGGAATTCTGTGTATGCGGATAACTCATTTTCTACTTTCGTTGGGGGCTGGAAAGAAGATTTTGATATTATGAAAAAGAGGACTAGGAAGGCAGATGAGTGGAAAGATAGAACCTGGTTTCTCATAGCACAACAAACAATTCCTTTGACACGATCCCGAGACTGACTCTAACTCTGACATTTCTTCTTTGTAAAATAGGGAAACTTTTGATGCAGTGAAACCTTGAAGAATAATGGTGGCCATCTTGAACCTAACCCTGAGCCTATCCCTGTGACTTATTCTAAATCTCTAATCTTATCTTAGCTCTGTAATTTCCTAAGCATCTTTACCATAACAACCCTTGTTCTGATCGTAACCATAACCCTCTAATCCCCTAGGGGTGTTTCTAAATTATACATTTTAAATTGAGAAACTGTTTCTTACTCTTGATCTTTAGAGATGTTCTGACCCACCTTTGATCTAGACTAGAGATGCTTTTTCAACCTATATATGGAAAGGTCATTTTTGTGTTTTTGTATTTGTACTACTTTATTTTACAAAACAAAAGAGGTTTTTTTAACTTTGCTTTTTTAAAACTTGCATCAGAAGTAATTATTTCCTAAGTATTCCCTGTAAGATCCTGCAACGTGAAATTAACGAGTTCCTGATATATTTAAGTTCCCTTGGCTGACAGCCTTCATCAGGACATTCTATTAATTACCCTTTCTATATACAGAGAAAGATTCATTTTCACTATGATTTGAGATAGTATTATCTAGAAATTCTATACTAATCTAACTGTGTGTTTTTTCTCTAATTTGCCACTGCTCATATATCTGTTCCTCCTCACTATGAGCAGTGACTCTGGGGTCAACATGTCTCAAAAACGGAGCTTACTATAGACATTTACATGAATAAATTATGAAATTCAATGCTAAATGGAACAAGAAAAAGGCCCAGTTCTAGGATTATTTTCCATGTAAATCTCCAATTTTATCAAAATTTTCTAATTCTCTCATTATTTAATTTAGAAATATTTTTATTTCTATGATTTTAGAAGCAGCCCTTTCCTTGTAAATCTTCAACTTTCACACTTTTTTCTATGTATTTCTTAAATTTTATCAGGAATATATTTCATGAAAATCTTCCCTTTCATCCCAAATTTTTCTATGTCCTTGGTCATTCAGTAAAAATAAAATTATCTACATTTTTTAACATTATTTTCCAAGAAATTCTTCAATTTTAACACATTTTTCTATATATTACTTCAATTTTCTCAGAAATGTTTTACATGTAAACCCTCAATTTTATCAGAAAATGTTTCTAGTTTATTTTTCAATCGTTTTAGGAATTTTTTATGTCTACTGTTTATCTGTATTATTTTTCAATTAAAACCTTCACTATTTCAAGTTCTACTTCATTTTTTTTCACAAATATTTTCAGTGAATGTTTCTACTACCTTTTTCAATTAGTTTAGAAATAGTTTATATGTCTAATAATATTTTATCTGTATTATCTTTTCTGATATCTTCAATTAAAATACATTTCCTGTATATTACTTCAATTGTATTAGAAATATTTTCCATCAAAATCTCAATTTTATCAAAAATTTTTTCTAGGTTCTTGGACTATGTTCTAGGTATATTTTCTATGTTTACTATTTTACTATTATTATTTTCCAATTAATTCTTCAATATGAACACAGACATATATCTTCAATATCACTACAAATATTATTTAAGATAAACTTTAATTTTATCAAAAAATATTTCTATATAATTTTTCAATTATTTAGAGATGTTTTTATATACACAGAATTATCTGAATAATTTCCAGTGAAAATCTTCAATTTAACACTACTTTTCTATATATTGTTTCAGTTATATCAGAATCAAATTCCTTGAAAATCATGAATTTTATGAGAAAATATTTCTAGGTGCTTGATTTAGTAAAGATAATTTATCTTTTTACCATTATTAGTTTCTAACAGATTTTTCAATTTTAACACATTATTTTTCAATTTTTTCCTAAAATTGAGTTTGCCTACACATTTAGTTTTCTTTGTCAACTTTTTATGTGTATTTATTTTCAATGCCAAATCTTAATTTTAAATAAAATGTCTGTATATTTCTTCAATTTTATAAGAAGTATTTTCCATGAAAGCCATCAATTTGATTAGAATTTTTTACGTGGTTTGTCAGTTAGTTTTGATGTATTTTCTATGTGGACAATTTCATGTGTATTATTTTACATCAAATTCTTCAATTTTAACACACACATTTATATATTTCTTCAAATTCGGTGAAAATGTCACATTGGCAGCACTGTCAGTCACTCAGAGACTATTGGCCCTGCCCCTGACGTCACGCCAACCCCGCCACTTGCCCATCTATCACAGCCCCGGGCAGGAGCCATTTTGGATTCCCTGACTGTCACCCAGCAACCGCTGGCCGCGCCCCCAGACTTCCCCTGAGCCTTGCCCCTGCCCTGTGACCTTGCACCTCAGCCCCTGGCGGGCGCCATGTTGGTGTCCCTGTCTGTCACCCAGCAACCGCTGGCACCACCCCTGATGTCACCACAGTGTCCGCCCTGCATCCAGCCTCCTGGAAAGTTGTCATTTCCTGTCTTCTATTTTATGAATGAAAGTGGGCTGGGAGTTTGAATGTGTGCTTTGGTCAGAGGTCTGGCTGAGGCGGGAAGGAGGTGAGCGCGTGCATTTAGCGACTGTTGCGATTGCTGAGCTTCTCGGGCTCTGAGCTGCCGGGCCTGGAATTGTGGAATGGGACCGCATTCATGTGCGCATCCGGATGAAGATAGTGCTCCCTGCTGTGGGTGTCTGTGAGCTCTCAAGTCACACCGCGCTATTCTTCTGTGGTCTCCACAGAAGCAGTCTGTAAGTTTGGAGAGGCTGGGCAAGACGCGGGCTTTCCTGCTCTGTAACGTTTACAGTGGGGCGGAGTCCAAACCCTCTCTGTGCTCTGGGCAGGGACAGTGGACGGGCAAGGTGCGGGCTTCCCGCTCTGGAAAGTTTGCAGCAGGGCGGAGTGCAAACCCTCTCTGTGCTCTGGGCAGGGACAGTGGACGGCAAGGTGCGGGCTTTCCGCTCTGCTCTGAAAAGTTTGCAGCGGGGAGGAGTGCAAACCCGCTCTGTGCTCCTCCAGGCGGGCACAGTGGCCTACTAGCACGACCCTCCTGTGGGAACAGAAGCCAAGCCTGGCCGCCATGGATAGCTGGGCTGTGCGCCCAGCACTGTCTTCTGGCTGTGAGCTGGTGAGACAGGTAGGGAATTCACAGGCCAATAAACTGCATCCTGTTCCTTAATGACACAGGCTGGGATGTGACATGACAAAGACCTGGTAGAGTTTACAGAGGTCTGGGCTGGCGCTTTCCCAAGGAACATAAATACTCAGGTTGGAGCTGGCTGGGGTCAAAGGCTGTGGAATGGGCGGGGCTAGGTCCCAGGCTATTTTTTTTTCTTTAGTTTTGTTAATTATTTATGTAGTAGTTATTTATATTGTTTTCCTTTGATGTTTGCTGTTTTGATTATTGTGCAGCAAAGACACTTTTCTACAATCTGTTTGGTATTTTGGATGCTTCTTTTACACTAACAGGCACCTCCATTAGTTTAAGAAAGTTTTCATTTATGATTTTATTGGAAATGTTTTCTAGACATTTATGCTGATTGAGCATTTTCCCTGTGACTGTGCAGCTTGAATGCTTCTCGGTGTCCTGCTCTGAGCTCTGCTGTTGTGTGCTGTGAGGGGACCTCAGGGATGCTCTGAAATCAAGACATGGTGAGTACAGGATCACTGCCCACAATGGGGAGGAGCATGTGGTTGAGCAGTGTGTCCTCTATGAGGTTGGATTTGAATGATCAGCCAGATATGACTTCCTGTGAGGTTTCTAGTGGTTGCTTCTTACTTGATAGTTCAGGACATGACCTCTTAATAACTTCAGTATCATGGTTGATTGTAATTCTGTCCAAAACACGTGGACCAGTTGCTTTCTTGTAGAAGCATGGGTGGCTTCTGAGACTATGCAGCATCTTTTTGTCTTTTATAATATACAATAAGAAAGAAGGAATAGACCTGGAGAGATGGCTCAGAGGTTAAGAGCTGTGGCTGTTCCTACACAGTTCATGAGTTCAATTCTTAGCAACCACTTGGTGGCTCACAACCAAATGTAATGGGATCTGGTGCCCTCGTCTGGCCTGCAGGAATACATGCAGGGAGAACAATGTGTGTGTAATGAATTAATTCCTTAAAAATGAAGATGGATATGAATCTAATAGTTCTGATTTCATATATTACTACTTTTTATTTTGTTTAGTTTCTTACTTTTTTCTGCTGTAGTTTTTTTTTTTTATATTTCATTAACTTGTATGTTAATGTTTTGATTGTTATGTGGCAAATGAAGGACCCCTTTCCCATTTTTTTTTCTATTTTTGATGGTTCCAATTCATTAACAGGCATCTTCTTTAGGTTAAGAGAGTTTTCATTCATGATTTCATGTGAAATATTAAATATTTTCTAGACCTTTATGTTGATTGATTCTTCTTCTTCTTCTTCTTCTTCTTCTTCTTCTTCTTCTTCTTCTTCTTCTTCTTCTTCTTTCTTGTTATTCACCTTCTCCTTCTTCTTTTCATCTGTTCCTCCTCCTTCTCCTTTTCCTTCTCTGATATGTCCTGAGAAAACAAACTAAATAAAACATGGAAGAGATCTGCTGCAAAAGAGGCAGGGAAGAGAGTGAGAACCTGAGGTTGGTGATTTATTTTCCTGGCCAGTATTCATTATTATCCTATGATGGTGTTTGGGCAGCTGCATTCGTGGTGATTATGGCTCTAGGTACTGGTTTCTCAGGATGTCTTTTTTGGGTGGGAGTTTACTCCTGGCTTTTGGTTTGCTGTCTAGATTTTTAGAAAATGTTGGGTGACTGTTGCCCCTTTTTCTGACCTGTTTGGTTGGTATGTTGAAGAGGAAATGCTGACTAATGTTTAAAGCTTCCAGATGAGGTGGGCAGTAAGAGATTCTCTTAGCAATCCACAAGGATCCATAGTCAGGAGAGAGGTGAAGCTGCCATCATTTCTACATTTCAGAGCTACAGTCAACTGAAGGAGCCTCAGTTGTGGATGTGTCCTCATCAAAATGGCAATTGCTATGTCAGTGAGTGATAGTGTTGATGATTATGAGTGTGACAATATTCAGAAGCAAGTGGGCCTAGGATGGATGAGATGACTTCCTGAGCATGCCACATAGACCAATCTGAAGAACAAGCCAAGTGATGATGTTTGTCCGTGCTTTTGCCTACTGTTTGTAGCTTCTGTTCTATTCTAAGCTCCCAAAGTGGTGAACTGATATCTGCCAAAACCATTAATAGCAACGATTTATTATGAGATTTATTATTGTTTTTATGAGATGTTTTTTGCTTCAGGATTCTACCACAGCAAGATAGTTGCAAGTTAGAACACCACCACCACCAACAACAACAAAATGGTATCAATAGATGATTTTGCTGCTGGACAGAGTCTAGGTTCTGTTTTGAGGGATATGGAAATTATTAGAAATTGAGATGGCAAAAGTCATAGAAAGCTGTTCATGAAGTTTAATCAGTTGTTCTTATAGGATTGTGAGTTTGGAGTGTTGACAATATGCAACCAGAGGAAATTGAGATCATAACATTTGAGTGGAAAATAGACTCTGAAATTTTTAGAGAGAGATCATTTGTGTGATATTTTGGACAAGAATCTTTTCTCCTTGGCTTACACCCTGAAATATTGAGTGGGGTAAAATTTGAAATGAATGTGCTGGTTTCTATATTTTCATTCTAATGTGTGTGTTTGTTCATTTCCCACTTATTTATTATTTATTTATTTTATTTGAATTCAAATTGCTACCATCTCTTCACTCCACTTTACACAGTCCTTCATTCCTAACTTCTTTTATCTCTCTATGGAGCTCGGGAACCACGGGAGTATCTACCAACCTTGACATTTCACATTTCTGGATGGTTAGAATTATATCTCTTACTGAGGTCAGACAAGGCAACCAAGTTAGGTGAACAGTTTGGATAGACATTCAAGAGCATAAGGGACATCACCTACACTTGATTTTAGTCAAGAGGCCGAGAAACCATTAGCTATATCTCCTGCTCCATTTGTTGGTGGAAACACATGAAGACTGAGTAACTCATGAGCTACATATATTGTGGGGACCTTAGTCCATTCTGTGTATGTTTCTTGGTTGGTGGCTCAGTCTCTGAGTGCCTCCTAGTGTTTGGGTTAGTTGACATTGAGGTTCTTCCTATGGACTTCCTATTCCTTTGGAGACCCTCAGTCCTTTCCCCCAAAAGAACCCTGGACTCTGTCAAATGTTAGGCTTTGGGTGTCTACATCTGATTCTGTCAGGTGCTGGATGGACACTCTCAGAGGACAAGTATGCAAAACTACTCTCTTTAAGTATAAGAAAGTATGTCCTCAGTAATGTCAGGGATTGTTGCTTAACCATGGGATAGGTCTCAATTTGGACAGGCTATTGTTAGGATATTCCTTCATTCTGTGCTCCATCTTTTTGCCTGCATTTCCTGTAGACAGGACAAGTTTTGGGTGGAAAGGTTTTTGGTTTGGTTGGTATAATTAACTGCATTGGGGGCACAGCCTAGCTGAAGAATCTGGCCCTCTTCAGTGTCCATAACACACTGCTATCTCAGCTACAATCAACCCCGTAGATTCCCTGTTGCCCTCCCTTTCATGGTCTGTGGCACATTCTAAAGATGCCTAAACTCTTAAACCCCTAACAGCTGCAGACTTCAATTAATTTTCCTCACCCTATGGCCCTTCGTTTCTCCTCACCACAACTTTTTGTTACTTCCCCATCCCCTTTCTTAACTACATGACTTTCCAGTTCTTTCTCTTTCATCTGTCTCCTATGACTATTTTATTTCTATTTCTGAGTGAGATTCAACCATGCTCATTTTAGACTTCCTTCTTTTTAAAGATTTATTTATTATATATATATATATATATATGAACACTCTTAGCTGTCTTCAGACACACCAGAAGATGGTGTGAGATCTCATCACTTTTGGTTGTTAGCCATCATGTGCTTGCTGGTATTTGACCTAAAGTCTTTCCAAAGAGCAGTCAGTGCTCTTAGCTGCTGAGTCATCTATCCAGACCCTTAGCCTTCCTTCTTGTTTAGTTTCTTCAGGGCCAAGAAATGCAGCAGGGATATCCAGTACATTATGGCTATTATTTATTTGTATGTGAGTACATATATGCATGTCCTTTGTGGTCTGGGATACCTCACTCAGAATGATTGTATCTAGACGTATCGATGTGCCTGCAAAATTCATGTTGTCATTGTTTTTACTGGCTAAATATAATTCCATTTTGTAAATGATCCATATATTCTGTATCCATATTTTGGTTGAGGTACATCTTAATTTTTTTCTTAGTTTCAAGCTGTTATAAATGAAACAGATATGAACTTAGTGGAGCACATACCCTTGTGGATAGATGGCTAAGAACATATCCTAAGTGTAACACTTCCTCCAGCTAAGTCTTAAATTCATAAAAGGAGTAGGCAATGTGTTTCCTAGTTGCAAGAAGGAACTTTTAATGAAACCTGCTGCAAATGTGGTTTAAGTGACGCAAAGTCCATCAACTTAGAAGTCAAACTTGAGAGGATCATTCATATGGTATGTCTTCTGAAAACTGATAGATAATAAATTTCAAGATTATGGATAATTCCTGTATGGTTTCAGTTTGGCACTATTACACCATTCTTTTGTACAGTCAGCACCCCAGGGAAGTGCATTGCAGTGAAATTATGAGGATGATGCTTGAGTTGCATTTTGCGACCACAACTTGTTGAGATAACTAAGGTATTGGTAAATATGCCATAGAAAGATGCATTCAGGGAAAGGAAGTAGCCAACATGTTAAAAGATGTGACTTTCAAGATTTTGCCTTTTGACATTTTAGACATTTGATCAGTGTAGGAGCTCCTGCAGATTGTTAGGATCACTGAAGAAAGACTGAATGAATTTACATCACACGATGAACCTTTGCCTATAGTGATCAGGGTCTGTAGTTGAATGAAACAAAAAGCTGAGAGATAGGATGATGTCCTTGTCGACCTGTCTGTCCTATCTGGCTTTCTTTGTGAAGCTTGTGGAAGATCTTCTGGTAGGAGCCATTCCAGATACCTTCCAGGATAGTGTTTATAGAATGAAAATTTTATTTTTCTCCCTTTTTTTGACTTTTCCAATAATTTATATATTCATTGTCACCCTTATCACTATCCGCATTATATGTCCCTTGCTATGGCAGAGTCCCTCCCCCAGTCTCCTCTGTTTTTCTTTGAGAGTATGTGGGGCCCCCAGGTAGCCCTAAAATTGGTGCATCAATTCTCTTGTGACTTAAGTACATCCTCTCTCACTGAGGCCAGACATGGCAGCCCAGTTAAGGAAACAGATTCAAAAGATATCCCCCGCCCCACAGCTATATGGAAAGCCCTTGCTACACTTGTTATTAGACGACCTTCTGAGCCTCTGCACTGCACATCTGCTATATATGTGCCAGGGGACTTATTCTGTCCTGTGTATGCTATTTGGTTGGTGGCTTAGTCTCTGAATGTCCCCAGGGGTGCTTGTTACTTGACTCTCTTGGTCTTCCTGTGGAGTTCCTATCCTCCTCAGGTATTTCAATCATTCCACAAACTCTTCCATAAGATTCCCCAAGGTCCATGCAAGGTTTGACTCTGGATCTGTGCAGCTTTTTCAGTCAGCTGATGGGTGGATCCTCTCAATATACAATTAATCCAGGCTTCAGTGTGGGAGCATAACAGAGTGTCATTAATAATGTCATGGATTGGTGCCTGTCCATAGGATGACACTCTCAAGTGGGGCAAATTTTCTTTGGCCATGCCCTCAGTCTCTGCTCCAGATTTTACCCAGCATTTCTTTTAGAGGGGAAACATTGTGCCCATGGTGTGTTCTGTGTTGTGGTTGAAACTGACCCTTCAGCTTTCTTCTCATGCTCCCATATATTCACGATAATCTCTTTCCTTAAATCATATAAAATACAATGGATACATTTGCTAATCAGTGATAATCTATTTTACAAGTCTAGTTGTTTTATATTTTTATATTTATTTTATTTTTTGCTTTTCTTTTCGAAAACAAATTTCGCTGTGTAGCTTTGTCTGTCCTTAAAGTAATAGAGAAACCACAAAAGACACATGTCTTGTATTTGAAATATAAGCATATTTTTGTGTGGTTTTTCTTTTTTGTTGTTGTTTTGTTTTGTTTTGTTTTTGGATTTGTTTTTTTGTTTTTTGTTTTTTGTTTTTTGTTTTTTGTTTTTTGTTTTTTGTTTTGTTTTTTTTGTTTTTTTGAGACAGGGTTTCTCTGTGTAGCCCTGGCTGTCCTGGAACTCTTTGTAGAACAGGCTGGCCTCGAACTCAGAAATCTGCCTGCCTCTGCCTCCCAGAGTGCTGGGAATACAGGTGTGCGCCACCACCGCCCGACTCCGTGGTTTTTCATCCATATCATTAGTATTGAAACTTGACTAAATGCTATAGACTAAACTTCATATTTCTGCCAGATGAATACAGATGTGCTGTGAATTTATAATTCTTTGTAAGAACTTTCATAAAGAACTTTGAGTTCAGTATCATTTTTCCCATGGTTGTTTTTTGTAGGGATTGAGGGGCTTAAAATATACATTTTAGTCTCCTAGAACACATTACAAAGGCCATGCCAGTGTCTAGGTAAATGGCATACACGTGCCTGTGCCTCTGTGATTAAAGACATGAGAAAATACACACAGATTGCCTATCATGTTTGTAGTTAGTAATTGTTCATACAATTTTTCAGATGTGTGCTCGGTATTGTGGATCTGTTTCCTCTGCATCTCCCTCTCCATTCGCATTTCTTTGGCAAGGCTGTATCCTATTCAAAGTGTTCAAAAGTGACAGAGGTATATCTTATAATTAAAGCTCCTTCTAAAATGACACAGTAATTATAAATTCTGAGTCAGAAAATAAGCAGAGCAAGCACGAGAATTATGTGAATATATCTTTGAGAAAGCATATATTTATTTTCCGGTGATGTTAGTATCATGCTTTTTGTTGTACGCTTGTATGGGATATTTAGGATGCAGTGACTTTTGATGATGTGCATGTGAAATTCACTGAGGAAGAGTGGAATTTGTTGGATCCTTCCCAGAAGAGTCTCTACAAAAAATGTGATGTTTGAAACCTACCTGAACCTCAAAGGTGTAGGTAAGACTGTTATTTTTTTTTTCAGAAGGAAACAAATGCTTGTTGGTTATTGATGATCTTCTATTATTTTAATTGTATGAAAATTGAGCTGAATAATCCAGTTTCACTGAATTTTCACTGTAACTTTCAAAGTACAGTTAAAATTCACAGTATCTTTAATTTTGCCTATTTTCCAATAGTATATCATTCATTTTCTTGTACTGTGTTTTAGGCTATAATTGGGAAGACCATCATCTTGAAGAACATTGTCAAAGTTGTAGGAAACATGAAAGGTAATTTTCATGTGCAAGCTTATACAAATTTGTCTCTGAGGAAATTTTAATATCTTATAGAATCTCCAGTTAAAAGCAAGACTATAAAACAACAGTCCTTTAAGTGTAGCTATGATTATAATATTCTTACAAAACCATGTACCTCAAGATCCAATATCTGGTTTGTGTATCCATTTTATAAATAGCTCCATTAGAGCTATGCTGTGGACCTGACATTCTGTATAGCCTCAAAGTATTTAGAAATTGTGTAATGAATAATGATAAATCTATATCCAAAACATTCTAATAAGCAATTAGTCCATAGAAAGTTTGGTGATACTCATATTCTTGTAGTAATATGGTTAAGTTTGGTGAGAGAGCATTTTATGAGTATCAAGAATGTTGTTGTGGAGAAACATTAGACTATATTGCACATGGTATGAGAAGCAAAAATTCAAACAGTGTGAATGCAATGTGTAAAACTTTCATTTATCATTCTTTTTTATTAGGTATATCGTGTGTCACAATGGATAAAAATGATGTGAGCATAGGCATATTGAAAGAGAAAACATAATTTTTTTTTGTTCTAAAACAAGAAGATACATAGTATTCTGACTTTGATAGAAATTAGGAATGTGAAAGATATTTGCAATTAGTTGGTTTTCTATTTTTACAGGGAATATCCCAAAAACTCATAGTTTAGAAAACCTTTATGGGTATTAAGAATTTGAAAATTCTTCTGTGTATACTGGTTAATAGTCAAAAGTGTTATAATTCACATGAGAAGAGAAAATATGAATACAATCAGTGTTATAAAGATCAGAGTCCAGCCGGGCAGTGGTGGCGCACGCCTGTAATCCCAGCACTTGGGAGGCAGAGGCAGGCGGATTTCTGAGTTCGAGACCAGCCTGATCTACAGAGTGAGCTCCAGGATAGCCAGAGCCATACAGAGAAACCCTGTCTCAAAAAAAAAAAAAAAGATCAGAGTTGTTCTTTCTTCAGATAGCTAAAATACATCATATAAAAAAGAGGGTGTTATAAATATGAGCCATGTTATCACCATTACAGTGGCCTTGAACTACTCATGATGAAGGAGAACACCATGAACATATAAATTGCTAAAACCTTAAGATCTGCTGCTTCTTTACCATTAGACAAATTGTAAACATAATTCATATTGATTACATGATTGATCAGAAGATATACTGGAGTGAAACCCTATGAGTGTAATATATGTGGTAAAGCCTTTACAAGATGCAGAAATCTCCAGTATCATAAAACAACACATATTGGAGAGAAACCTCATGAATGTAATCAATGTGGTAAAGCCTTTGCAAGACCCAGTCATCTCCAAAGACATAAAATGACACATACAGGAGAGAAACCTTATGAATGCGATCAATGTGGTAAAGCCTTTGCACAGCGCAGTAATTTTCAATATCATAAAAGAACACATACTGGAGAGAAACCTCAAGAATGTAATCAATGTGGTAAAGACATTAAAAGATCCAGTCATCTCCAAACACATAAAATGACACATGCAGGAGAGAAACCTTATGAATGCGATCAATGTGGTAAAGCCTTTGCACAGCACAGTCATCTCCAATATCATAAAAGAACACATACTGGAGAGAAACCTTATGAATATAATAAATGCGGTAAAGCCTTTGCAAGACCCAGTGGTCTCCAAAGACATAAAATGACACATACTGGAGAGAAACCTTATGAATGTAATCAATGTGGTAAAGCCTTTGCGAGACCCAATCATCTCTAGTATCATAAAAGAACACACAGCGGGCAGAAAACTTATTAATGTAATCAATGTGGTAAAGTGTTTTTACTAGGGATAAGTCTCCAAATTCTGTGTGCTGGAGAAAAACATAATGAAAACGATCATGAATTAAGTGGGAGTTAGGAGGGTATCATAGTAGAATATGATAGACATGGGTGCTTGGGATTATTTCCACTCTGGAGATTTTTTTTTTTGATGCTTTTGCAAGGAAGTTTGCTGCCCTTGTCTGAAGAGTTTCCTTGAGGTGAAGGTAAAGATGTTTCCATTAATTTTATTGACAAAGTAATTCACGAGAATGACCGCATAGAATTTGACATGAAAGTTTTTAACAAGCATCGAAACTAAGAAAGGAAAAAACAAAACAAAACAAAACAAAAAAACAAAAAAAAAAAAAACAAAAAAAAAAACAATGGTTCCAAATACAAGGCATCATCAGGAAGTTGAATGAAGTTTAATCTTCTGATCAAGGATATTCAATGGCATTAAAGGAATGGTTCTACTAGGACAAGATTACATTCAGCTAAACATATGGATTTGCAGTTGTATGAAAGTGAACTGTATCATGTTAGGAATTATTATTACCTGTTTATTGTTTTGATGTAGACATATGAACATACAAGTATGTGTCAAATTACCAAGGGATATATTTGGATTCTGGGTTCTGATTTTAAAATATAAACAGAAAGGCTTAGTTCAAGGCATGGTGTTACATGCTTTTTAACCCACTATTCATGAGACAGAGTCATACAGATCTTTGAGATCAAGGTAGATCTCTAAGCAAGTTCCAGGAAAGCCAAGATTAGGCAGTGATATATTTGAAATATTGAAAGCTGCTGATAATGGAATGGAAGGAGCGACGTTCCATCCCCAGTAAGCAGCAGAACTCAGCAGCTCGGTCTTAAATGGTAATAATACTGAGACAATTGATGCTGGCTAGCTAGTAATTAGAGGTGATGAAGAAGAAATCAGCATCACTGTGGTGAAAAATGACTGGTATTTTCTGAGTGACAAAAAGGTGTGTTCTAGAGATCACCAAGGTTGGACATAATGGTGCAACTGGGCTTTGAATAACCCAGGTGGTATTAAATTTGAGTTCATGAAGTTGTCATGCAGAACAGCTGAGGCTTGGCACCATTGAGCAAGCATAAGGGAGGCTATGGGTCAAGACTAGTTCTAGCAGAAGAACCCAGCATCTTGAAGATGGAAGTACCAGGGGATGAACAGCACGAACAACAGGAGTAGGAGAATGGAGTCAACCAGAGCTTAAAGTGATACAGAGGGCAGAGCTGGAAAACTGACCCAATCTCTTTGGAGGAGCAGCGAAGATCATGTGTGGATCCAGGACATTGAAACAAGAACCTGTGAAATTGAAGTTATCTTAGAGACCCCAAGTTTTTGAGATGTTAGAACTGTATGATACCTGATCAGGAATTGAATAAAACCAGTCAAAGGGAACAAATTGTGCTTCAGTGAACAAAGCAGAAAAGAGTTGGAGACCTGAAGAACACTTTGACATCAGACATGGAGATGCAGAGTTTGGAGAATGTTCTGCTGGCTTTGGTTTTCTTAAGTCCAGTATTTCCTCATGATTACCTTTATCTGTTTCTTAGGATGTTATGGTAAAGAATTTTGCTGCCTATTACCCTTGTCTGAACAGTCTTCTTGGGGTTATGGTAAAGAGGTTTACATTGATTGCATTGACAAAGGAAGTCTCAAAAATCCCCGCATAGAATTTGGCCTGACTGTTTTGATCAAGCATAGCAATCTCCCAACGCAGTAATACAAAATTTAAGGTTCAAAAAGCAAAGCATCACCAGGAAGTTGAATGATGGTAAATCTTGTATTCAAGGATATTCAAAGATAATAAAGGAATGGTTATATTAGGGCCTTATTCCATCCATCTAATCTTACAGATTTGCAGTTGTATGAAAGAGAAATGTTTCATGTTAGGAATTATTATTACCTGGTTATCGTTTTCATGTCGACATATGTTGATACAAATTTGTGTCAAAGTGAAAAGGGATGGGTTTGATTGCTATTCTGTGTTTTCAATTTAAGTTCTAAAAGGAAAAGCTTAGGTTCAGGCATTTTGTTACATGCTTTTTATTCCAGCATTCATGAGACAGAGCCATACAGATCTCTGAGATCAAGTTAGATTTCTGAGCAAGTTTCAAGACACCCAAGCTTAGGCAGTGACGTTTTGGGAGAAAAAAGCTGATGATAATGTAATAGAAGGGGCCATCCATATTCCAGCCTCAGGAAGTAGCAGAACTCAGAAGCTTTGTCCATGTGGCTTTGTCTTAGTTGTAAGAATAGAAGGAACTAATGGAACAATAGATACAAGCTAGCTGTAGCTAAGTAATTAGAGGTGATGATGAAGAAATCAGCATTTCTGAGGTTAAATCTTCTGGGTAGTGTTTTCTTAGTGGCAAAGAACATGTGTTCCACAAATTGCCCATATTTGACCTAGGTAATGTGTAAAGATTGCTTTTTTATTTGTTTTGTTTTATTAAGTATTTTTGCATTTGTGGATTTAAAGAAAATTGCTCTGTAATTCTCTTTTGTTGCTTAGTCTTTTTTGACTGGCTACTTGAGCAACCATGGGTTCACAAAATAAACCAGTTAATGTTTGTTCTGTGTTTATATTGTTAAATACTTTAAGGAGTATTCTCATTAACTCTTCTTTGGAAGTCTGGTAGAATTCTACCCTGAAACTCACGGTCCGGGGTTCCTTTTGGTGGTAGATTTGTAGTGCCTTCTCTTTTTCTAGATGTTTACGTCTAAGTTGTTTATCTTAGGGCTGGAGAGATAGTTCAGTTGATAAGAGCACTGACTGCTCTTCCAAAGGTATTGTGTTATATACCCAGATAACACATGATCACTAGCAACCATCCATAATTGGATTTAATGCCCTCTTCTGGTGTGTCTGAAGTCTGTGATAGTGTACTCATATACATTAAATAAATAGATAGATAGATAGATAGATAGATAGATGAATAGATAAATAAAGAATTACATCTTTATAAAAATTGTTTGTTATAGTTTGACTTAATTATGGTAAGTGGATGCTATCCAGGAAATTTCTCATTTCTTTTAGAATATCCAACTCAGTGGAAGACAGGTTTTTTTTTTTTTTTCAAGTCTAGGTTTTTAT
Organism: Apodemus sylvaticus; assembly: GCF_947179515.1. NCBI lineage: Eukaryota > Metazoa > Chordata > Mammalia > Rodentia > Muridae > Apodemus > Apodemus sylvaticus. Next base: position 8,598,925 of record NC_067493.1, on the reverse strand, counting down.
CATTCTCTCAATTTCTTTATTGTCTTTTATTTTTTCACCATTTTTATTTTAGATTTCAGTAATTTTGATATTCTCTATCTGTCAATAAGGGATTGCCTGTCTTTTCTAATAAAATGGTCAAAGGATCAACTCCATGTTTCATTGTTTCCTTGTTTTCCTCTCTTTCTATTTTACTGATTTCAGCCTCTCCCCAGTTGGATAATTTCTTGATGTGTACTCCATTTTATAATAGCTCATTCACTTCTTTCTGTTCGAGACTTAAATTTGTGATCTTAAATTGCCAATATGTGTGAGTTCTCCTATTTTTTAATGTAGGCATTTGTGCAATGAACTTTCTTCTAAGCACCACTTTTATTTTTCTTTGTTTTAAATAGGATTGTGCATGTTGCATATTCATATTCATTGAATTCCTGAAAATCTCTTATTTCTTCCTCTATTTCTGCTTTAACCTATTTTTCATTCAGTTGGGTGGTGTGCAGTTCCCATGAGTTTGTAAACCTTGTGTTCTCTCTTGTTTTGTTGATATGGAGCTGTAATTCTTGGTGGTTTGATGGGACACATGGTGTAGTTTCAATTTCCTTGTATGTGTAAAGACTTTCAATGTGTCTGAATATGTGGTCAGTTTATGAGTAAGTTTTGTGAGGTGGTGAACAGAAGGTATATTATCTTATATTTCAGTACAATGTTTTCAAAATATCAGCTGGATTCATGTCCTTGCTCTCAGTTAGCTGGAATATTTCTCTGTTTAGTTTTGGTCTGGAGAATGTGTCCCTTGGTAAGAGAGGGTTATTGAAATCAATGATTCTAAGTGTATGAGGTTTAATACATCATTTTGGCCTTAAAATGTTTCTTTTACATAACTTGGTGACCATGTATTTAAGGCAAATATTAAAAAAATTACGATGCCATCTATAGTAATATTTATTCCTTTGAGGAATATGTAGTCTACTTGAATTATTTTGATTATACTTTGATCAAAATCTATTTTGCTAATTTTTAAAATGGCTACACCAGCCTGGTTCTTTGTCCATTTGATTAGAATACATATTTACTCACCTTTATCTTGAAGCAATGCCTATTGTTGCTGTTGAGCTTTAATTCGTGTATGTAATAGAAGGATAGGTTTGTGTTAATATCAATTCTGTAAGCCTGTGTCTTTTCATTGGTGCACTGAGATTATGGATATGGGAATGGTTCATGAACAGGGATACTTAACTCCTGTAATTTGTTGTTGTTGTTGTTGTTGTTGTTGTTGTTGTTGTTGTTGTTGTTGTTCTTCTTCTTCTTCTTCTTCTTCTTCTTCTTCTTCTTCTTCTTCTTCTTCTTCTTCTTCTTCTTCTTCTTCTTCTTCTTCTTCGTCTTCTTGATACTGCAGGGTGTTATGGTATTGGTGTGAGTGTGTGTGGTTTTGTGTTTGTGTGTGTGTGTGTGTGTGTGTGTGTGTGTGTGTGTGTGCTTTCCCTTCTTTTGTAGGGAAACACAAGACTTTTGACTACCTGTGTATCATTAACTTCTTTGGGTTAGATTCTTCTTCGATTACTTTGTGAAGGTCTGTATTTGTAGACAGATAGTGTTCAAATTTAATTTTATCATAGACTATCTTATTTTTCATTTGTGGTAATTAAATATTTTCTACATATAATAATCTTGGCATGTGTACATTCTGCAACAGGTGTGTGCAAGCCCTTTTGGCATTAACAGACTCCAATGTGAAGTCATCTGTTATTTCAAAAGATCTTCCTTTATACGTTTTTTTTTTTTTTTTTTTTTTTTTTTTTTTTTTTTTTTTTTTTTTTTTTTGGCTTTTATACCATTGCATCATTTAGTATTTGTTCTTTGTATTGTATGTTTTGATTATTATTCAGGGAAGAGACTTCATTTTATGGTCCATTCTCTGTGGTGTTTTGATGATTCTTGTACTTTGTTAGGTACCTCACTCTTTAGGTTAGGAAAATTTTCTTGTATGATTTTGTTGTCAATACTTTCTGAGACTTTGATCTAGTGTTCTTCCTCTATTGCTAGTCTTCTAATGCTTTGATCCTACACAATGTCCTGTATTTTGTGGATATTATGTCAGGGAGTATAAGATACAACATTTATTTCCTGATGCGTCCATCCCTTCTATTTTATTTTCAATGCTTGAGATTTGTCTTCCATCTCTGTATTCTCTCACTGAACCTTACCTTTAGTTCCAATGCGCACTCCTAAATTTTTATTTCCTGTATTCCATCAGTTTGTGTTTGCTTCATTTTTTTTTTTTTTTTTTTTTTTTTTTTTTGTATTTCTTGGTCTCTAATAGTTTGTTTCCTTCAACACTTGGTTTATGATTTCTTTATTTATAGAATTTATTGGTGTCATCCACTTTTTTTGTTTCTCTTTTCCTGGGTGACTTTGAGGTATTTATTGATTCCCTCCAATTGTTTGTGTTTTCCTGGAATTCTGTAAGTGACTTAGCCATTTCCTCTTTAAGGACCTCCAGGAACTTCTTATAGTTGGCTTCAAAGCCTTTGTCTTATAATGCAGCAATGTTGGGATATTTAAGACCTTCTTTGTTAATATAAATGGACTCACAGTCATTAACCAGAGAGGGATCAATGTTGGTCCTTATTACATCATCTTTTGCCAACATCGTGGAATGGAATGGTGTTATCACTTCTCGAAATGAAAATTCGTTTTCTTGTGGATGAAATTGATACTCTGTTTGTTTCCATACAAAGAAATGTATTGTGGGGACCAGCTAAGAAACCATGATAGAAACAGAATGAATACTACCTAATCCTTTCTATCTTTATTTGTTTAGTAAGTCAATAATTAATTTCAAATGCATCACTGCTGTAATCTCTTTCTTGAGATCATTCCTCTAAAATTCCAGATAATTAAGAATTCTTTCATTTTTTCAAGTCTCCTTTTGCAGATCCTCAGTTCTCCTACAGAGCTTCAGCCCAGCGATTTCTTCACCACAGAGGGCACTGAGGCACTGGCGCTCCAGGTGGTGATTATCTCAGTGCTCACACCTTGGATCCCCTTCTCCAGTAGCTATGACTTGTCCCCCAAGCCAAGTTCAGCTAGGCTGTCAGCAGGTCTGAGTTGTTTTTCGAAGGTGATTTCATACCTCATATGTGTTTTTGCTCCTCTGAGCATTTGCTGTGCTGATAGGATTGGATTGTGACAGGCAGGCAGAGGTGGAATTACGCAGAGAGCTCTGGTTCTGGAACTTGTGCTCCTAAGGGCTGACTAAAATGCATGGTGCCCAGGTTCGAGGATGGAGATTCATTGTAGGTGCTGAGATTTTTTTTTCCTGACAGCTCAGCCTCGTGACATTTCAAAGAGCAGACTTTATTCTGTCTACCATAGGTAAATGACACCTTCAGGCCTACAAGTGTGCTAAGACTTCCCACACTGTCCCCCCTCTCACGCAATGTAATAAACTCTGTGCAAACACAAATCTCCTTGCAGTTGCTTTCCTTTCTGTTTGCCTAAGATTTTCCAGATGGCACAGACAAGTGCTCAACTGGTATTCTGTCTCAGCTGGTCATTTCATCTAGCTGTAGTTTCCCTGTTGCCTTGGGGCCATGGTCAAAGAGTACATTTGACAGATAGGGCCGACCCCGGTTGACTCATTCATACACGCCGAGTTTTAGGAGAGTCTTGGAATCCTGGCAGGGCAGGTCCATAGTTAGTCCCCCTGTCAGCTTGTCTACACTTGTAGAGGCCACAGCTCGAGTACTGACCAAGAAAGCAGCCAGTAGCTACAATGATCCATAGATCCACAGCTCTGACTCTGAGCTCCAGGTGCTGCCACTTCTTCACAACAGGTGTCGCTGTGGGGCTGCTCTTCCTCCATAGAGGAATGGCAATGGTCTGTGCACATCTTTGGAAGCTCAAGGCTCTATTAACTGCGAATTTCCTACACAAACAAGTTCTTCCTGGCTGTTGGCTTACGTGAGCTGAAATCATTTCCAACAGCGTCCGTGATTTTGTCTCTTGGTGCTTTCATTTTGTCAACCAAATCAGATTATGCCCAACAAGCTGCAATGGGACTTGATTTAAACCCAGGGTGTGCTCCCAAATACTGAAAGAACAGCCTGGTGCCAGGGATGAGTCATTCTCTCAGTGAATCCAAGATGTATTATTACCTGAGTCTTCCCACTTCTGTTGAAAGTTCAAGGTGATGTGAATTACAGAAAATATTGAATATTCAAAGGAAAACATGCTGGTCAGTATTTCTGTGCAGTGTCTATTTTTTCCTACATACACTTCCTGAGAAATGAAGTTCAGAGAGTCAAATGTAAGAAACCATTCTTTAGCCTGGTACACGGATTAGCCTACTGAGGGATTCAACTGCTAGGGAGACCAACAATAGAAGTAAGGCTTGTAAGAGGTGAAGCTCTTCCAAGACTGGAAGCACTTAAAAGACACACCCTCGAGTCCAGGGAGCTGGGTTTTCTGTGTCAGGGCCAGGACTGCCCTGAGCTTCCAACTTAGCCTGTCCGGTTTCTGCAGGTGAGTTCCCTTGTGAAGCAGAAATTTCCAAAGTAAATTGCTGAAAATAGAAAGAATCCCATGTGCAGAAGTCATAGCACAGGCCTCTAATCCCCATACTAGAGAGACAAGGCAAAGTAAATCTGAGTTCAGGGCTAGTCTAGTCTATACAGAAGGAAGAAGGGGTAAAATGGAAGTTGCAGATGGCCCCTAGATTAATTTGTAAAGGAAGCATCTGGGTAGATCACTCCTCAACCATGTTGATTAAGCAGAGTGGTTTCCCAAAGTGCTCAGGTTTACTCCCTGTGTGCTTGTTCTTTTGTGTCCCAGCACACATGAAAACCAGGATGTCAAAGTCTCATAAGGACTTAAAAAAAAAAAAAAAAAAAAACACCAGTTACTCCTGTATCCGAAGCTAGGAAAAGGTAGACTATCCTCATCTGTCTCTACTCCATCCTTCATTTTTCCCTTGGGCCATTTCTAAAAGAACACTAATCTCCAGCTTTTAACTCTTTTATTTAAGAATGAGATAAACAAACAAACACCAGATGGCTGCAAAGACACAACTGCCTTGTGTGTGCCTTTGCGGTAATAGATGAGCTGACAGAAGATCCCCTAATTTCAGGTCTTAGCAGACATCAGGGCTCCTGGACCCCAAAGAGAGTTCTGGGTGGCTTGTTCACTTCTTTTTTTCTTATGGCCAAAACCCTTTTGAAGCCATGCCCAGCATCCTAGGTTCCTGAGACTGTCAGAAGCAGGATGCTGGTCTGGGCAGTCTCCACCATCATAGGTGGCAAGTTCCAGCTCTTTCTCCTTCAGCAAGCTTGGTGAGTATTGGTCTACCTCCTCTATATCTTTGTCTTGGTTGTTGTTGTTTACATCTCCTGAAGCCACACGTGTGTTCCTCTGACTCAAAATCTGGGAGACCTCTGTGCTCTTCTTCATGGCACAATTCTATCTTTGGTAGTATCTCAGGTAGTCCACGCTCTCACATACACAAAAGGAGTATAGATCCCAGTCTGCAAACCAGCCATCCTCAGAGCAGTGGCTTGAGTCTCCACAGAAACAACATGGATCAGACATGGAACACCTTGTACTCAGGGCTGGCAAGACAGGTGCACTTGTCAGTGCATGTTCTTCAAACTCTAATGAATCTCTGTCAAAACTGGGAGAGGACTACATCATCTCCTTGGCTTTATCTATGGAACTCAGTGGCCAAGTCCTTGACCTTCTGGTTCAGAGAAGACTCTAGTTAGTGGATTGTACTCTATACTCCATGGCTTCTCCTAACCATGACACGGTCTGAAACTGGGGATTGAACCCACAATGCTAGCATCTGTTTGCATTCCCTAAGTAGGCAAGATTCTGCTCAGTCTGAGGGCAAAATCCTGTCATCCCAGAACCTAAGGGAAAGAAGCACATCTGGAACAACAGAATCAGAGGCATGTGGATCTCTGATCTCAAGGCCAGCCTGGAAGTCAGACCTACTTTCATGACAGCCAGGGCTATACAGGAATGCCTATGCTCAAAGAATAAAACAAAACAAAAAACAAAGGAGTGAAGCTGATCAATATAAGATGATACCTCTCTGGATGTTGTAATGATATTTAATAAAATAAATGAGCCAATATATTCCTCACCCACCATAACTACAGGAGAGACAACCAGCCCACTCAGGGAAGTCCTTGGAAGGGGTAGCAATCTAACCCTTTGTTAGGGTCAAGGTAGGCTATCAAGAATCTGGTCAGTACCTCAGACTTTCTAGAGCAGTCCGGGCCACTTCTTGCCTCACCTGACACTTACCAGATCTCCACAGCTGCTCCACCTTCAGAGGTGATCTCACTTTTGCCTCTGAGGCAATCTCTTCCAACTAGCTTTCTCAGCATCTCAGCTGAGTTCTCTCTCTGCCATATGCAGGGGACCCACGTTTCACACATGTTACACTACCTGTGGGACACCAGTTCGGTTGGTTCCCCAACCAAGGTACCTCAAATTACCCAGAAGAACAGACTCTCAACACTTAATTAATTAATTTGCCAATTATATTTAAATATATTTTTAAAAAGTTCAAGATGTCAATAAGGTAATAACAAAGCCATCTATGATAGTAAAAGTTCTATCCCAATAGTCTAACTTTTAGATATATTTACCTCTGATTCCACCTTGGCACCCTGTATCTCTACCCTCTCGCACTCATGGCTCCTGCATGCATCTCCCTGTGTTTATCTCCCTAGTTCCTCCCCCTCTCTGCCTTCTAATCACTAGCCCCTCACCACCTCAATGTGAAGGGATAAGAAATATCTTTCAACATCACACAATTGTCTAGAGTTAAACATTATAGGCAACTTATTAGACCAGCAATGGGGAAAGTGCTCATGGGCCAGCGAGTCTATTTGCGATGCCTTTTTTCAAGAGCAAAAGATCACATAAAATGATCTCTCACTCACTCTCTCTTTCCTGATAGGGCGATATATTAGATTGACCTCCAGGATGCAGTCTGTCTTATTCCACAAGAACTGGATAGGATGCAAAGTCCAAGAATCCAGAAGATCTCAGTCACCGAAGCTAATACTCTCACAATATTTCAATGATGACGAGATATCATTCGTGAAGGAACATACCAAGGATATCATACCCCCATTGTCCAAAAAGGCTTACGACATGGAATAGACTTATTTATTGTATCTGAAGTATTTTTCTTCACCGGTTTATTCTGAGCATTTTACCACTCAAGCTTAGTACCTACACACGACCTTGGAGGATGCTGACCACCAACAGGAACTACCCCTCTTAATCCACTAGAAGTACCACTACTAAACACATCAGTAGTTCTAGCATCAGGAGTTTCAATTACATGAGCCCATCACAGTTTGATAGAAGGAAAACGCAATTACAAAAATCAAGCTCTTCTAATTACTATTATACTAGGACTTTACTTCACTATTCTTCAAGCTTCCGAATATTTCGAAACCTCATTCTCCATCTCAGATGGAATTTACGGATCTACATTATTCATAGCAACAGGATTTCATGGACTTCACGTAATTATTGCATCTACATTCCTAATCGTCTGCCTTCTTCGACAACTAAAATTTCACTTTACGACTAAACACCATTTCGGGTTTGAAGCAGCAGCATGATACTGACACTTCGTAGACGTAGTATGATTATTCCTTTACATGTCTATTCTTACTCTTTTAGTATAAATAATACAACTGACTTCCAATTAGTAAATTCTGAAAACCCTCTGAAAAGAGTAATCAATTTATTAGATATTTCTATTAACACTATTCTATCTTTTATTCTTATTGTAATTGCATTTTGACTTCCTCAAATGAACTTATATACAGAAAAAGCAAACCCATATGAATGCGGATTTGACCCAACTAGCTCTGCCCGCCTACCATTTTCAATAAAAATTTTTCCTTGTAGCTATTACATTTCTACTTTTCGACCTTGAAATTGCCTTATTCCTTCCCCTTCCATGAGCAATTCAAACAACAAAAACATTAACAATAATAATCTCAGCTTTAATTTTACTAACCATTCTATCATTAGGATTAGCTTACGAATGAACTCAAAAAGGACTAGAATGAACTGAGTAACTGGTAATTAGTTTAAACAAAATTAGTGATTTCGACTCATTAGATTATGAATATACTCATAATTACCAAAATGACATCTGCCTTCCTTAACCTCACACTAGCCTTTACTTTTTCACTCTTAGGCACACTCACATTCCACTCTCACCTTATATCTACACTTCTATGCTTAGAAGGCATAATATTATCCCTATTTATTATAACCTCTATAGCTACCTTAAATTCCAACTCAATAGCATCAATGCCAATCCCAATTACAATTCTAGTATTTGCTGCATGTGAAGGAGCAGTAGGATTAGCTCTTCTAGTAAAAGTATCAAACACATATGGAACTGATTACATACAAAACCTCAACTTACTACAATGCTAAAAATTATCATCCCATCATTAATACTTCTCCCATTAAACTAACTCTCTAATCCAAAAAAGTATTAACATATGTAACCTCCTACAGCTTTTTAGTTAGTCTAATTAGCCTATCAATTTTATGACAAACAGATGAAAACCATTTAAATTTCTCACTTATATTTTCCTCAGATCCATTATCCACTCCATTAATTATTTTAACAACCTGATTATTACCACTAATACTTATAGCCAGCCAAAATCACCTAAAAAAAGAAAAAAATATTATATCAAAAACTCTACATTTCTTTACTTACTAGCCTAAAAATTTTATTAGTCATAACTTTTTCAGCAACCGAACTAATCATGTTCTATGTTCTATTTGAAGCCACCCTCATCCCCACATTAATCATTATTACATGACGAGGAAACCAAACAGAACGCTTAAATGCAGGACTTTAATTCTTATTTTATACATTAATTGGCTCAATTCCCCTCCTAATTGCTCTAATTCATATTCAAAATTTCACAGGAACACTCAACATTATAATTTTATCATTAACTACTAACTCCCTTAACCCCTCATGATCAAATAATAATATATGACTAGCATGCATAATAGCATTTCTCATTAAAATACCATTATATGGAGTTCACCTATGACTCCCAAAAGCTCACTTTGAGGCTCCAATCGCAGGATCTATAATTCTAGCAGCTGTCCTACTTAAATTAGGAAGCTATGGAATAATACGAATTTCCATTATCCTAGACCCTCTAACCAAATATATAGCTTATCCATTTATTCTCCTATCTTTATCAGGTATAATTATAACAAGTTCAATCTGCCTACGTCAAACACACCTAAAATCACTAATTGCATATTCCTCAGTCAGCCATATAGCCCTAGTTATTGCATCTATTATAATTCAAACCCCATGAAGCTTTATAGGAGCCACTATATTAATAATCGCACACGGATTAACTTCATCATTATTATTCTGTCTAGTAAATTCAAACTACGAACTTATCCACAGCCGAACCATAATTATAGCCCGAGGCCTGCAAATAATCTTCCCACTTTTAGCAACCTCATGACTAATTGCAAGCCTAGCTAACCTTGCTCTTCCTCCATCAATTAACCTAATTGGAGAGTTATTTATCACAATATCACTTTTCTCCTGATCAAATTTCTCTATTATCCTCATAGGAATTAATATTATTATTACAGGCATATACTCAATATATATAATTATTACAACCCAACGAGGAAAACTAACCAACCATATAAATAACCTTCAGCCATCACATACATGAGAACTTACACTCATAAGTCTCCACATTATTCCCCTAACTCTATTAGCTATCAGCCCAAAACTTACTATAGGACTAACAATATGTAAATATAGTTTAAAAAAACATTAGACTGTGAATCTAAAAATAAGAACTAACCCTCTTTATTTACCAAGAAGGTATGCAAGAACTGCTAATTCATGTTCCCATGCTTAAATTCATGGCTTTCTTACTTTTATAGGACAAAAGTAATCCATTGATCTTAAGAAACAAAAATCTTATTGTAAATCTAAATGAAAGTAATAAACACCATAACATCTTCTATTTTATCTATTTTATGACACTACTTATACCATCATAATATCTATAACTAGCCTATCTAAATATATTAACTTTCCCCTTCATGCAATGCTATCAATTAAATTCTCATTCTTTCTAAGCTTACTTCCACTAATAATACTATTCTACTATAATGCAGAATATATAATTACTTCATGACATTGAACAATAAATTCTATCGAACTATCAATGAGCTTCAAAATAGATTATTTCTCAATTATATTTATATCCGTAGCATTATTCGTTACATGATCTATTATTCAATTTTCATCATGATATATATACTCAGACCCTAACATCAACCGATTTATCAAGTACTTATTACTCTTCCTTATTACCATACTAATTTTAACCTCAGCTAACAACCTATTTCAACTATTCATTGGATGAGAAGGAGTTGGAATCATGTCATTCCTACTTATTGGATGATGATTCGGATGAGCAGATGCAAATACAGCAGCCCTACAAATAATTTTATATAATCGATTTGGAGATATCAGATTCATTTTAGTCATAACATGATTCTGCCTAAATATAAACTCCTGAGAACTACAACAAATTATGCTTACAGATAATAAAAATATAATCCCCCTTCTAGGTCTACTAATCGCAGCAACAGCGAAATCAGCCCAATTTGGCCTCCACCCATGGCTCCCATCCGCCATAGAAGGACCAACACCAGTATCAGCCCTCCTTCACTCTAGCACTATAGTAGTAGCAGGCATCTTCTTACTAGTTCGATTTCACCCACTGACATCAAACAACCCTTCCATTCTAACAATAACACTATGTCTTGGAGCCCTAACCACTCTATTCACTGCCATCTGTGCCCTCACCCAAAACGACATTAAAAAAAAATTGTAGCATTTTCCACATCCAGTCAACTAGGACTAATAATAGTAACCTTAGGAATTAACCAACCCTATTTAGCCTTCCTTCACATTTGCACTCACGCATTCTTTAAAGCTATACTCTTTATATGCTCAGGATCAATCATTCATAGCCTAAATGATGAAGAAGATATCCAAAAATAGGGAATATAATAAAAACTATACCATTCACATCATCTTGCCTTACAATCGGCAGCCTAGCCTTAACAGGAATACCATTCCTCACAGGCTTCTACTCAAAAGACCTAATTAGTGAAGCTATCAACACCTGTAATACCAATGCCTGAGCCCTATTAATTACACTAATCGCTACATCAATAACAGCCATATACAGCATACGAGTCATTTACTTTGTAGTAATATCAAAACCATGATCCCCACCAATAATCTCAATTAACGAAAACAATCCAGCCTCATAAACCCAATTAAACGTCTAGCTGGATTTTTTATCTCTTATAACATCCCACCAACTAACATCCCAATTCTCACAATACCATGATATCTAAAAACTACAGCTCTAGCAATCTCCATTTTAGGATTCTTAATAGCCCTAGAACTTAATAACCTCACACTAAACCTCTCTATTAACAAAAAACACATACTCATCAATCTCTACATCACTAGGATACTTCCCACTAATTATTCACCGAATTATCCCCGCTAGTACTCTAATATCAAGTTTTAAAGTATCTCTTAACCTTCTACATTTATCATGACTAGAAAAATCTATCCCAAAATCCACTTCAACAATCCACTCTCATATTTCAAAACTGCTAACCAATCAAAAAGGATTAGTAAAGTTATATTTTTTATCATTTTTAATTTCCCTACTTCTAGTAATCTTAATTTACATTACTAGTCTCGAGTAATTTCAATAATGATAAAAATTCCAGCAAATAAAGACCACCCAGCAACAACTATTATTCAAGTAGCACAACTATATATAGCCGCAACACCAATTCCTCCCTCTAACATCACACCTACATCATCAATCTCATATATTAATCAATCATTTAAACTGTCAAAATTTACCAACTCCACTTCACTATAATAACTTAACATATACATAATTAACAACTCCACTGATACTCCAACAACCAGAATACTAAAAGCCATTCAATTAGACCCTCAAGTCTCAGGAAATTCCTCAGTAGCTATAGCAGTCGTATACCCAAGCACTACCATTATACCACCCAAATAAATTAAAAACACTATTAACCCTAAAAATGAACCACCAAACCCTAAAACCATTAAGCATCCTACAAACCCACTAACAATTAATCCAAGTCCACCATAAATAGGAGAAGGTTTTAAAGCCAACCCAAGACATCCAGTCAAAAATAATAAACTTAAAACAAAAATATAATTTATCATTATTTCCACACAGCACTTAACTGCGACTAATGACATGAAAAATCAGCGTTGTAATTCAACTATAGAAACCTAATGACAAACATTCGAAAAACACACCCACTACTAAAAATTATTAACTACTCTTTCATCGACCTCCCAGCCCCATCTAACATCTCATCATGATGAAACTTTGGTTCTCTACTAGGAATTTGCCTTATAATCCAAATGCTCACAGGCCTATTTCTAGCAATACACTACACATCAGACACAATAACAGCATTTTTTCAGTAACTCATATTTGCCGAGACATAAATTACGGATGATTGATCCGATATATACATGCAAACGGAGCTTCAATATTCTTTATTTGCCTATTTCTACATGTAGGACGAGGAATATACTACGGATCCTATACTTTCATAGAAACATGAAACATCACTGTAATCCTTTTATTTGCAGTAATATCCACAGCATTCATAGGATATGTTCTTCCCTGTGGACAAATGTCCTTCTGAGGAACAACAGTAATTACAAACTTACTATCAGCAATCCCATACATCGGAACTACCCTAGTAGAATGAATCTGAGGAGGGTTCTCAGTAGACAAAGCTACACTAACACGTTTTTTCGCTTTTCACTTTATTCTTCCATTCATCATTACCGCCCTAGTAGTTGTCCACCTTTTATTTCTTCACGAAACTGGGTCAAACAATCCAACAGGCCTTAATTCAGATGCTGATAAAATCCCATTTCACCCATACTATACAATTAAAGACATCCTAGGTGTGCTCATAATAGTTTCATTCCTAATAACCTTAGTCCTTTTTTTTCCAGATCTACTAGGTGATCCAGACAACTACATGCCTGCCAACCCACTAAATATTCCGCCACACATCAAACCAGAATGATACTTCCTATTCGCCTACGCAATCCTATGATCCATCCCTAATAAACTAGGTGGGGTTCTAGCTCTAATCTTATCTATTCTAATCCTAGCCCTATTACCATTTCTTCACACCTCCAAACAACGTAGCCTAATATTTCGCCCAATTACCCAAACCCTGTACTGAATCCTAGTTGCCAACTTTCTTGTTCTAACCTGAATTGGAGGTCAACCAGTAGAACACTCATTCATTATCATCGGCCAACTAGCCTCAATCAGCTACTTCTCTATTATCCTCATCCTTATACCTATCTCAGGAATCATCGAAGATAAAATATTAAAATGAAACCTATGTCCTGATAGTATAAAAATTACCTTGGTCTTGTAAACCAAAAAATGAAGAACTATCTTTTCAGGGCATCAAGAAGAAGGACTGCCTCCCCACCATCAACACCCAAAGCTGATATTCTTGTTAAACTACTTCTTGAGTACATAAATTTATATAGTACATTATTACATTTATGTATATAGTCCATTAAATTACATTCCCCTAGCATATAAGCAAGTAAATTAAGTTAATGTAATAGCACATAAATCATCTTAATCGTACATAAGACCCTTCATAACATGAATATAATTTAATTACATTTATAATTAATGCTCAATAGACATATCTGCGTTATCATACATACACCATTCTGTCATAAACTCTTCTCTTCCATATCACTATCCCCTTCCCCATTTGGTCTATTAATCTACCATCCTCCGTGAAATCATCAACCCACCCACCCATGCCCCTCTTCTTGCTCTGGGCCCATAACACTTGCGGGTAGCTAAACTGAAACTTTATCAGACATGCGCTTCTTACTTCAGGGCCATTGAATGCGTTATCGCCCATACGTTCCCCTTAAATAAGACATCTCGATGGTACGGGTCTAATCAGCCAAGACTTCCATAACTGTCTCGGGCAGTTGGTATTTTTTTATTTTTAGGATGCTGTGACTCAGCATAGCCGTCAAGGCATGAAGGGCAACTTATCATGTAGCTGGACATTAAGTGAAGGATCATTAGTCCACATAACCAAATCATCGAAGGCTAATATCTTAATGCTTTTTAGACATATTACTTTATTTCACTTAATTTCTATAATTAAAATTTTTAATATCAATGGATTTATTCTCCAACCTCCCACCCCCAACTTTAATGCCAAACCCTAAAAACATTAAAGAACTTTTAACTTAATTCCCTTAAGATATTTTCTATTCTAGTAATTCACGAAAAAAGACTTATATTTTAGTATTAGAAAACTTTTTATTAAAATTTTTTCATCCCTACCAAAACTAACTTTACAGAAAATCTCCTGACATCAAGCTTTATCTAAGTTAATGTAGCTTAATAACAAAGCAAAGCACTGAAAATGCTTTGATGGATATTTTTATCCCATAAACATAAAGGTTTGGTTTAGGTTATTTTACTATTGTTATTTTCTAACTAATTCTTCAATTTTAACACATATCTATATATATTTCTTCAATATTACTTGAATATTAGTTAAGAGAAACTTTAATTTTATCAGAAAACATTTCTATTTAATTTTTCAATTATTTAGAGATGTTTTTATGTACACAATACTATCTGAATAATTTCCCATGAAAAATTTTAACACTGCTTTTCTATACACTGCTTCAATTTTATCAGAAATATTTCCCATGAAAATCATTAATTTAATAAGAAAATGTTTGTAAGTGCTTGAAATAGTAAAGATGATTTATCTTTTACCATTATTATTTTCCAACAGATTCTTCAATTTTAACACTTTATTTTTCAATTTTTTCCTAAAATTGAGTTTGCATACACTGTTAGTTTTCTTTGTCAACTTTTTATGTGTATTTATTTTCAATGCGAAATCTTAATTTTAAATATATTTTCTGTATATTTCTTCAATTGTATAAGAAGTATTTTCCATGAAAGCCATCAATTTGATTAGATTTTTTTTACATGGTTTGTCAATCAGTTTTGATGCATTATCTATGTGTACACTTTCATGTGTATTATTTTACATCAAATTCTTCAATTTTAACACATATATTTATATATTTCTTCAAATTCAGTGAAAATGTCACATTGGCATCACTGTCAGTCACTCAGAGATGGCTGGCCCTGCACCTGACGTCACGCCAACCCCGCCCCTCGCCCATCTATCTCAGCCCCCGGTGGGAGCCATGTTGGATTCCCTGACTGTCACCCAGCAACCGCTGGCCGCGCCCCCTGACATCATCCGCGACCCGCCCCCTCCCTGTGACCGTGCATCTCAGCCCCTGGCGGGCGCCATGTTGGCGTCCCTGTCCATCACCCGGGAACCGCTGGCACCACCCCTGACGTCACCACAGTGCCCGCCCTGCATCCAGCCTCCTGGAATGATGTCATTTCCTGTCTTCTATTTTATGAATGAGAGTGGGCTGGGAGTTTGAATGTGCGCATTGGTCAGAGGTCTGGCAGAGGCGGGAAGGAGGTGAGCGCGCACATTTAGGGACTGCTGGGATTGCTGAGCTTCCCGTGCTCTGAGCAGCCAGGCCTGGAATTGTGGAACGGGACCGCATTCACATGTGCATCTGGATGAAGATAGTGCTCCATGCTGTGGGTGTCTGTGAGCTCTCAAGTCACCCCACGCTATCCTCCTGTCGTCTCCACAGAAGCAGTCTGTAAGTTTGGAGAGGCCTGGCAAGACGCAGGTTTCCCGCTGTGTAAAGTTTACAGTGGGGTGGAATGCAAACCCTCTCTGTGCTCTGGGCAGGGACAGTGGACAGGCAAGGTGCGGGCTTCCCGCTCTGGAAAGTTTGCAGTGGGGCGGAGTGCAAACCCTCTCTCTGATCCTCCGGGCAGGGACAATGGCCGGGCAAGGCGCGGGCTTCCGACTCTGCTCTGGAAAGTTTGCAGCTGGGCAGAGTGCAAACTCTCTCTGTGCTCCAGGCAGGGACAGCGGCTGGGCAAGGCACAGGCTTCCCGCTCTGGAAAGTTTGCAGCAGGGCAGAGTGCAAACCCTCTCTGTGCTCTGGGCAGGGACAGTGGGCTTCCCGCTCTGGGAAGTTTGCAGTGGGGCGGAGTGCAAACCCTCTCTGTTATACTCTGGACAGGGACAATGGCCGGGCAAGGCGCGGGCTTCCCACTCTGCTCTGGAAAGTTTGCAGCAGGGCAGAGTGCAAACTCTCTCTGTGCTCCAGGCAGGAACAGTGGCCGGGGAAAAACGCAGGCTTCCCGCTATGGAAAGTTTGCAGCGGGGAGGAGTGCAAACTCTCTCTGTGCTCCTCCAGGAAGGCACAGTGGCCTACTAGCACAACCCTCCTGTGGGAACAGAAGCTGAGCCTGGCCGCCATGGATTGCTGGGCTGTGTGCCGGGCCCTGGCTTCTGGCTGTGAGCTGGTGAGACAGGAAGGGAATTCACAGGCCCATAAACTGCATCCTGATCCTTAATGACACAGTCTGGGCTGAGAAAAGACAAAGACCTGGTAGAGTTTACAGAGGTCTGGGCTGGCTCTTTCCCAAGGAACATAAATAATCAGGTTGGAGCTAGCTGGTGTCAAAGGCTGTGGGATGGGTGGGGCTAGGTCCCAGGCTATTTTTTTCTTTAGTTTTGTTAGTTATTTAAGTAGTAGTTATTTATATTGTTTTCCTTTGATGCTTGCTGTTATGATTACTGTGCAGGAAAGACACTTTTCTACAATCTGTTTGATATTTTGGATGCTTCTTTTACATTAACAGGCACTTCCATTAGTTTAAGAAAGTTTTCATTTACGATTTTATTGGAAATGTTTTCTAGACATTTATGCTGATTGAGCGTTTTCCCTGTGGCTGTGAAGCTTGAATGGTTCTCTGTGTCCTGCTCTGAGCTCTGCTGTTGTGTGCTGTGAGGGGACCTCAGGGAAGCTCTGAAATCAAGACATGGTGAGTACAGGATCACTGCCCACAATGGGGAGGAACATGTGGTTGAACAGTGTGTCCTCTATGGGGTCGGATTGGAATGATCAACCAGATGTGACTTCCTGTGAGGTTTCTAGTGGTTGCTTCTTACTTGATAGTTCAGGACATGATCTCTGAATAATTTCAGTATCATGGCTGATTGTAATTCTGTCCAAAACACGTGGACCAGTTGCTTTCTTGTAGAAGCATGGGTTTGCTTCTGAGACTATGCAGCATCTTTTTGTCTTTTATAATATACAATTAGAAAGCAGGAATAGACCTGGAGAGATGGCTCAGAGGTTAAGAGCTGTGGCTGTTCCTACACAGTTCATGAGTTCAATTCTTAGCAACCACATGGTGGCTCACAACCAAATGTAATGGGATCTGGTGCCCTCTTCTGGCCTGCAGGAATACATGCAGGGAGAACATTGTGTGTGTAATGAATTAATTCCATAAAAATAAGATGGATATGAAGCTAAGAGTTGTGATTTTATACATTTCTAATTTTTGTTTTGTTTAGTTTGTTAAATTTTTCTGTTGCAGTTTTTTTTTAATATTTGCTTATCTTATATATTTAGTGTTTTGATTATTATGTGGCAAAGGGACTTTTTCTCAGTCTGTTTAGTATTTTTGATGGTTCTTGTACATTATCAGACACCTTCTTTAGTTTAGCAAAATTTTCATTTATGATTTTCTTGGAAATATTTTCCAGACTTTATCCTCCTCCTCCTCCTCCTCCTCCTCTTCTTCTTTTTCTTCTTCTTCTTCTTCTTCTTCTTCTTCTTCTTCTTCTTCTTCTTCTTCTTCTTCTTCTTCTTCTTCTTCTTCTTCTTCTTCTTCTTCTTCTTCTTCTTCTTCTTCTCCTGCTCCTCCTCCTTCTTCCTTTTCTTCTTCCCCTTCTTCTCCTCCTTCTTCTTCCTCTTCTCCCCCTTCTTCTCCTCCTTCTTCTTCCTCTTCTTCTTCCTTTCTCCAATTGTTTGTAACTTTGCTTTCTCATATGTTACAGTACTCTTTGCTGTTTAGTCCTAGAAAAGTTTTATAATCCAGATTTATTTTTGACCATTGTATCCATTTTTTTCTATTCATTTTTTTTCTTTTTTAAAATATATTCTTTATTTACATTTCAAATTTGGTCCCCTGTCCTGGTTCCCCCTCCCCCAAAAATCCATTAAGCCATCTCCTCTCCCCAATCAACCCTAAACTGCTCCTCTTTTCTGATATTCCTCTACACTATGGCATCAAGTTTTTCCAGGGCAAAGTGCCTCTCCTCCCTTTGGTGTCTAACAATACCATCCTCTGCTGCCTATGCGTCTGAAGCCATGAGTAATTCCATGTGTACTCTTTGGTTGATTATTTTTGTCCCTGGGAGCTCTGGGAGTACTGGGTGACTCATTGCTGTTCCTTCTGTGGCACTGCAAAGCCCTTCAGCTCCGTGGGTCCTTTCTCTAGCTCTTCCATTGCGGACAAATATCTCACAATTATTAACAGGAACTATGCAAAATAGTCCGTCCAACCCTAGTGAATAAATCTTATTATAAATACCAAGACTTATGTGTCTTTTACTTGGAATCCTTATCATTCAATTGTGGTAAAAAATAAATAAATAATAATATTTACCACAAAAAGGTGGCTTTAATTATTGTTTCTGTCCAATGATTGGGATGAAAAATAAGATGGCCAATGATACTCAATAGTCCTGGGTCTTTTTCTTTCTAGAAAGAATGTGCTTTCAGAAAGCTTTTTAAGAAGATAAAAGGATGACCTTGAACTCCAACTATATAGGATCAGAGTAGAAGACATAGAAGTCTCTCTTTATAAATACTTCTTTTTTTAAGACCGTTAAATGTTAACACCAAAAGTTAAAATAGTTTTAACAAATAAATCCACAATTTATTGTCAGATCGTTAATTCATTTCTAAGTTTCAATGACACCACATTTTAAAAGTATCATAGTTTATCAAAGGTTAAAAGGTAAAATTATTGTTTTTCCCTAAAGAAAATTGGCAAAGCATTTCTTTTAAAAAATATTTATTTATTTATTTATTTATTTATTTATTTATTTATTTATTTCATGTATGGGAGCATAATATCCCTGTCTTCAGACACAGAAGAAGAGGGCATATGATCCTGTGACATATGGTTTTGATCCACCTTGTGGATGCTGGGAATTGAATTCAGAACCTCTCGAAGAGCAGCCAGTGCTCTTAAAGCTGAGCCTTCTCTCCAGCCCTGAAATACATTCTATAAATCAAAAATAATTTACTCAGGATGTCTTTAGACAAATTCACATTACTAACTAGTTATTTCTTCTACAAGTTATACAAATACTGGCCACCCATGTCCTCCCATTTCATAGAGTTTTAATAACATTTAAAAAGACCTTCTGTGATTATAATAATTCAAGGGAGTTGAAGATATGAAAATGGTTGTTGTTTAATTTAGACAATAAGTCAGAAGCCCTGTGCTGATCTTTCTATCTTAGTATATTTATTGGTTTTTAATGAGGCATTTTGAGAAATAAATATTGTTTAAATTATTAAAGTGTTTTTGTCTATATAAATATTTACACATGTATATTTCATTTTCAAAAGCACTCATGTATCATTCTTACATTGAGTGAAGACAATGTCCAATATAAAAAACAAATCCTGCTCTAGGAAAGCAAAATCTTTAAAACTAATTTAGAACCCTAAGGGATAGTGACCATGTTGTGTACTAGAATTGGGATAGGGTTCATAGAGATATCACTGTGACCAGATCTGTATGTTTACATATATCAGGTACTTAAAAGTAGACATTACAATTTAAATATATATCCTCATGTTACCCATTACAAATAAAGATTCAGAGACATAATTTCATTTCATATTTATTTTACCTGTGGGGATTTATTGATTAAATATACATTTGTCTATTCATATTAATTTTTAAGTTTTATTTATTCTGAATAAATATAACTTAGTCTAAGTTAACCAGTTTACTTTATTTGTAATCTATTTGGTATTAAGAAAAAGATGTGAAGAATAAACCATGATCCCATGTGGATATTCTATCCATAAATAATAGAAGACAATTTTCATTAAGCCACAAATTTATGTTTATTGTTTATCCAAGATTTTTTTCCATAATTTTCATTGATCATTTTGTGAAAACTGCACAAAAAATCTTTAGTAAGCATATTTTTAATTTGGACAGAAAGTAAACCATACATATCTAGAGCAGAAGAGTACTGAAGGCCATTTTATCACTGAGGGGAATTAGCTGCATAAATAACTGACACTGAGACGCAACACAGAGTAGCAAAGATATTCTTTGCTGGCAGCAGTCGGTCTTGCCCTTGGCAACTTGTCCCTTGATTTTCTGTTTGATTTTGTGAATATCAGAGTCATCACTTCCTTTTTCATTATGCTAGTTTGTAAGTGGTATGGATAAACTTTTAGGTTCTTTAGAAAAACCATTGAGTGAATAAGGTAGAAGCTATCAGAATAAGAACAGAACAAAACATTAAGATATAAAATGAATAGCTTACAGTTGTGTTATTTTGTGCAATTGGGTTCCTATTGACTCAGTGAGACCAGCAAGAGTAACGATGGAGACCATTTTGTCTTGTACCATTTGGTTATATTTACTAAAGATGTGGTGAAGACAAATGGCCCATGCAATACTTATGATATTACCAAAGAGGGGCACCAAGTCCCATGATTTTGTCCATCTTATGAGGATCCCCAGATGAAACTTAGAAAAACTAAAGCAGTAGTGGTTTTCTGTTGTCTGTGAACAGGACCTCATAATAATGCAAAGATATTTCCCATCTGGGAATTCTAGGTTCATGGATAACTCACATTCCACTTTTACTGCGACAGGAAAGATTTTGATATTATAAAAAATGAGGACTAGGAAGGCAGATGAGCAAAAAGATAGAAACTGAGTTCACATACAACAACAAACAAATCCTTTGACCTGATCCTGAGACTGACCACAACCCTAACATTTCTTCATTGTGTAACAGGGATACGATTGACTCAGTGGGACAATCAAGAATAATGGTGGCCACCTTAACCCTAAACCTGAGGCTAACCCAGGGACTTTTCCTAAATCTCTAATCCTATCTGAACTCCATAATTTCCTAAGCATCCCAACCCTAACAACCCTTGTCCTGATCCTAACCATAACCCCCTAATCCCCTAACCCTAACTCTAACCCTGCTTACTCTGGGGGATGTTTCTTAATTATACCTTTTGAAGTGAGAAACCCTTTCTTAATCTTGATCTTTTGAGCAGTTCTGATCCAATTTTGATCTAGGGTATATGTGTTTTTTGCAACCTACCAATAGAAGTGTCATGAAAAAGCAGTTCTTTTGTTTTGGTACTTGTACTATTTTATTTTATAAAACAAAGGTGATTTTTTTTGTTTGTTTGTTTTTTAAACTGGCATTAGGAAGTACTTATATCTTAAATATACTGGTATACACTGAAGATCAGCTGTATTATCCTGCAACATAAAATCCACCAGTCCTTGATTTTTCTAACTCCCCTTGGCTGACAGCCTTTATCAGGACATTCTGTTAACTACCCTTTCTATATACATAGAAAGATTCATTTTTCTCTATGATTTGAGATAGGCTTATCTAGAAAATCTGTACTAATCCAACTGTATTTTGTTTTTTAATTTGCCACTGTTGAAAATGTGCTGACTAGTAATAGAGCTCAAGCGTGTTTCCATTATGTTTCCCTTATGTTTCTTGCTTTTCTTATGGGGTTGTTTGAGAAGGGAGCTTCAGTTTCCCTGAGCCCAGGATTTAGACAAAACAAAACAAACAAAACAAAACAAAACAAAACAAACAAACAAAAAAAACCCACTTGGTTTGTTTTTGTTATCTTTTTTTCTTTCTTTCTTTCTTTCTTTTTTTTTTTTTTTTGGAGACAAGTGTTTCTCTGTATAGCAGAGGCTGACCTGGACCTCACTTTGTAGACCAGGCTGGTGTTACATTGGGTCATCAATTCCTGGGTCAGATTGATACATCCAATGAACCTTCAGTAATGGTCTAGGCAAACTTTTCATCATTATTATGGAAAGAAGACAAGTGCTTTGAGGAAAGCTCAGGCACAGGTACTGGTAAATGCAGGGTCCTGGCATCAGAGGGGGAGAAGCAGGAAGCTGACCAGCCTAAGCTGGAATGTTGTTCCTCCCTCAGGACTGTGTGGGGTGTGATACCTCTTGATATCTTATTTCAAATGTTAATGCAATGCAAACCACTCCTGAGATCTTGAGTAGGTGTGGTCCTGGATAGGAACCATCTTTAACCTGAAGAGGGCTAAGACTCACTGGCCAATCAAAGGACACCAGGCAGACCTGCCAGGCAGAAAAAGAGGTGGGATCTTCAGGGTGCCTTTTGGTGTGTTCCCTGTGGGTGTGCAGCTTGAATGCTTCTCTGTGTCCTGCTCTGAGCTCTGCTGTTGTTTGCTGTGAGGGGGACCTCACGGAAACGCTGAAATCAAGACGTGGTGAGCACAAGATATCTGCCCACAATGGGAAGGAACATGCGGCTGAGCTGTATGCACTGGGGTGGTGGGTCCTCTATGGGGTTGGATCAGAAACATCAGCCAGATGTGACCACCTGTGAGGTTTGTAGTGGTGCTTCTAACCTACTAGTTCGGGCAATGACCTCTTAATAAATTCAGTATCATGGCTGATTGTAATTCTGTCCCAAATGTCTGGACCAGTTGCTTTCTTGTAGAAGCTTGGGTGGGTTCTGTGACTATGCAGCAACAGTGTCCAAAGCTTTTTGTCTTTTAAAATATACATTAAGAAGGCAGGATTAGGCCTGGAGAGATGGCTCAGAGGTTAAGAGCTCTGGCTGTTCTTACACAGGCCATGAGTTCAATTCTCAGCAGCCACATGGTGTTCCATGATCATATGTAATAGGACCTGGTACCCTCTTCTGGCCTGCAGTAATACATGCAGGGAGAACATTGCATAAAGAATGAATTTATTGCTTAAAAAAAAGAACGCAGATATGAATCTAATATTTCTGATTTCAAACATTACTTGTTTTTCTTTTACTTGGTTTGTTAATTTTTTTCCGCTATATTTCTTTTGTTTCTTTAACTAATATGTTTATTGTTTTGATTATGATGTGGCAAACGTCTCTTTCCCAATCTGGTATTTTTTATGCGTCTTGTACATTAATAGACACCTTCCTTTAGTCAATGAAAGCTTTCATTTGTGGTTTTCTTGGAAATATTTTCTTTATGCTGATTTTCTTCTTCTTTTCTTCTTCTTCTTCTTCTTCTTCTTCTTCTTCTTCTTCTTCTTCTTCTTCTTCTTCTTCTTCTTCTTCTTCTTCTTCTTCTTCTTCTTCTCCTCCTCCTCCTCCTCCTCCTCCTCCTCTTCCCCCTCCTCTTCCTCCTCTTCCTCCTCTTTCTCTAACATATATTGAGAAAGTAAGACACACAAGAGCTCTGTTAAAAAAGAGGTTGTTTGTGGAAAAGGAAAGGAGTGAGAGCCTGAGGATGGTGACTTATTTTCCTGGCTGGTATTACATATCTTTCTATGCTGGTCCTAGGTATTTGCAGTTTTGGTGATTATTGGTCTAGGTACTAGTTTCTCAGTTTGTCTTGTTTTTGTGGGAGTGTTATTCCAGTGTTACAGTTTTATTTGTAGATTTTTAGAGTGTTGGCTGAGTGCTGGCTCTTTTACTGACCTGTTTGTTATGTTCAAGAGAGATTGCTGGTTGATGTTGGAAGCTAGGAGAGGAGGTGGGCCGGGTAAGAAAATCCTAGCAATCCATAAGGAAACATAATCAGGAGAGAGGTGAAGTTGATAGCATTTCAACCTTTCAGAGCTACAGTCATCTGAAGGATGAAGTGAGTACATACATGCGTGTCCCTTTGGGTCTGGGATAGTTCACTTAGGATAATAGTATTTAGTTGTATCCATTTGCCTGCAAGATTCATAATGTTTTTGTTTTTACTAGCTGAATAGAATTCCATTTTGTAAATGAACCACATAACCTTTATCCAAATTTTGGTTGAGGGACATCTTGATTTTTTTCACTTTCTAGCTGCTATAAGTGGACCAGGTGAGACAGAGTCCATCACCTTAGAAGCCAAACTTAAGAGGATCTTTCATATGGTGTGGCTTCTGAAAACTGATAGATGATAAATTTGAGTTCCTGGATTCTTCCTGTATGGTTTCAATTTGGCCCAAATCCATATATCTTTTGGCAGAGTCAGAGCATAGGGAAGACTCCATGAGAGTTCATTGCACTGAAATTATGAAGATGATTCGTGAATTTCATTTTGTGACCACAGCTTGTTGAGATAACTAAGGCATTGGTAAATCAGCCATGGAGAGAGATGTATACAAGGAGAGGATGTACTCAAGATGTTACAGAGGTGACCTTCAAGATTTTGCCTTGTATGTCAGAAGAGATTTAGATGTTTGAACAGTGTAGGAGTTACTACAGACTGTTAGGATCCCTGAAGAAAGACTGAATGCATTTTCATCACCAGATGAATATTTGCCCATAGTGTCAAGGGTCAGGATGCAGTTGATTGAAACAAAAAGCTTCTAGATAGGATGATGTCTTTGGCTGCTTGTCTGTCCTGTCTGGCTTTATTTGTGAAGCTTGTGGAAGATCTTCTGGTAGGAGCCATTCCAGATACCTTCCAGGATAGTGTTTATTGAACGAAAATTTTATTTTTCTCTCTTTTTTTGCTTTTCCAATAATTTATATATTCATTGTCACCCTTATCACTATCCCCATAATATGTCCCTTGCTATGACAGAGTCCCTCCCCCAGTCTCCTCTGTTTTTCTTTGAGAGGTTGTGGGGCCCCCAGGTATCCCCAAATTTGGTACATCAATTCTCTTGTGAGTTAAGTACATCCTCTCTCACTGAGGCCAGACATGGCAGCCCAGTTAAGGAAACAGATTCAAAAGATATACCCCCCCCCACACACACACCTATAGGGAAAGCCCTTGCTACAGTTGTTAGACGACCTTCTGAAACTCTGCGCTGCACATCTGCTATATATGTGCCAGGGGCCTTAGTCCATCCTGTGTATGCTATTTGGTTTGTGGCTTAGTCTCTGAGTGTCCTCAAGGGTGCTTGTTACTTGAGTCTATTGGTCTTCCTGTAGAGTTCCTATCCTCCTCAGGGGTTTCAATCTTCCTGCCAACTCTTCCGTAAGATTCCCCAAGGTCCATGCAAGGTTTGACTCTGGATCTGTGCAGCTTTTTCAGTCAGCTGGTTGGTGGATCCTCTCAATAGACAATTAATCAAGGCTTCAGTGTGGGAGCATAACAGAGTGTCATTAATAATGTCATGGATTGGCGTTTGTCCATAGGATGACACTCTCAAGTGGGGCAAATTTTCATTGGCCATGCCCTCAGTCTCTGCTCCAGATTTTACCCAGCATTTCTTTTAGAGGGGAAACATTGTGTCCTTGGTGTGTACTGTGTTGTGGTTGAAACTGACCCTTCAACTTTCTTCTCATGCTCCCATATATGCACTATAATCTCTTTCCTTAAATCATATAAAATGCAACATGTACATTTGCTATTCAGGGATAATCTATTTTACAAGTCTAGTTGTTTTATATTTTTATATTTATTTTATTTTTTTGCTTTTCTTTTCCAAACCAAATTTTGCTGTGTAGCTTTGTCTGTCCTTAAAGTATTAGAGAAACTACAAAAAACACATGTCTTATATTGGTAATATAAGCATATTTTTGTGTAGTTTTTCATCCATATCTTTAGTATTGAAATTTGACCAAATGTTATAGATTAAACTTCATATTTCTTCCAGGTGAGTACAGATGTTCTGTGAATTTATAATTCTTTGTAGGAACTTTCATAAAGAACTTTGAGTTCAGTATCATTTTTTCCCATGGTTGTTTTTTGTAGGGATTGAGGGTCTTAAAATATACATTTTAGTCTCCTAGAACACATTACAAAAGCCATTCCGGTGTCTAGGTAAATGACATACACCTGCCTGTGCCTCTGTGATTAAAGACATGAGAAAATACACCCAGCTTGCCCATCATGTTTGTAGTTAGCAATTGTTCATACAATTTTTCAGATGTGTGCTCGGTATTGTGGATCTGTTTCCTCTGCATCTCCCTCTCAATTTGCAATTCTCTGGCAAAGCTGTATCCTATTCAAAGTGTTCAAAAGTGACACAGGTGTAACTTATAATTCAAGGTCCTTCTAAAATGAAACATTGATTATAACTTCTGAGTCAGAGAACAAGTGAAGCAAGTGCCAAAATTATATGAATATGTTT
Organism: Apodemus sylvaticus; assembly: GCF_947179515.1. Taxonomy (NCBI): domain Eukaryota; kingdom Metazoa; phylum Chordata; class Mammalia; order Rodentia; family Muridae; genus Apodemus; species Apodemus sylvaticus. The sequence goes on along the minus strand of NC_067493.1, from coordinate 8,572,496 downwards.
TTGAGGAAGCATATATTTCCTTTACAGTGATGATAGTTTCATGTTTTGTGTTGTACACATGTATGGAATATTTAGGATACAGTGACCTTTGATGATGTGTATGTGAACTTCACCGAGGAAGAGTGGAATTTGCTGGATCCTTCCCAGAAGAATCTCTACAAAAATGTGATGTCAGAAACCTACCTGAACCTCAAAGCTATAGGAAAGACTGTTATTTTTCTTTCAGAAGGAAACAAATGTTTCTTGGTTATTTATGATCTTCTATTATTTTACTTGTATGAAAATTGAGCTGAATAATTCAGTTTCACTGAATTTTCACTGTAACTATCACGGTGCAGTTAAAAATTCACGTTATCTTTAAATTTGGCTATTTTCAAATACTATATCATTCATTTTCTGCTACTGTGTTTTAGGCTATAATTGGGAAGAACATCATCTTGAAGAACACTGTCGAAATAATAGAAGTCATGAAAGGTAATTTTCATGTTCAAGCTGATACACATTTGTCTCTGAGAAAATTTTAATATTTTATGGAATCTCCAACAAAAAGTAAGAGTGTAAAAAAGCAGTCACTTAAGTGTAGATATGATTATAATATTCTTACAAAACCATGTACCTCAAGATCCGGTATCTGATTTGTGTATCCATTTGAAAAGTAGCTCCATTAGACCTGTGCTGTGGATCTGCCAATCTGTATTTTCTCATAGTATTTAGAAATTGCACATTGAATAGTGATAAATTTATATCCAAAACATTCTAATAAGCAAATAGTCCATAGAAAATTTGGTGCTAATCATATTCTTGTAGTAATATGGCTCAGTTTGGTGAGAGGGCGTTTTATGAGAATCAGGAATATTGTTGTGGAGAAACATTAGTCCATATTGCACATGTTATGAGAAACAAAAATTCAAACAGTGTGAATGCAATGCGTAAACCTTTCATTTTTCATTCTTTTTATTAGGTATATCATGTGTCACAATAGATAGTAATCATGTGAGCATTGGGATATGGAAAGAAGAAGCATAAAATTTTTGTTCTAAAACAAGAAGATATGTAGTATTCTGCCTTTAAAAGAAATTAGGAATATGAAAGACATTTGTAATTAGTTGGGTTTTTAGCTTTACAGGGAATATCCCAAAACTCATATTGTAAAACGAACTTTATGGGTACTAGGAATTTGGAAATCCTTCTGTGTGTCCTGGTTCCCAGTCACATGTGTTGTAATTCACACTAGAGGAAAAGTATGAATGCAATCAGTTTTATAAAGATCAGAGTTTTCCTAACTTTATTCAGATAGCTAAAATACATCATATAAAAAGAGGGTATTATAAATATGAGCCATGTAATAATCATCACAGGTGTCTTGAACAACTCATGATGAGGGAGATCAACATGAACATATAAGGTACTAAAACCTTAAGATCTGATGCTTCTTTACCATTAGACAAATTGTAAACATAATTCATATTGATTATATGATTGATCAGAGTAATGAATGTGGTAAAGATTTTACATGTGCTAGTTATCATTGCAGGCATGTAAGAAGATATACTGGAGTGAAACTCTGTGAGTGTAATATATGTGGTAAAGCCTTTAAAAGATGCAGAAATCTCCAATATCATAAAACAACACATACTGGAGAGAAATCTCATGAATATAATCAATGTGGTAAAGCCTTTACAAGACCAAGTCATCTCCAAACACATAAAATTACACATACAGGAGAGAAACCTTATGAATGCGATCAATGTGGTAAAGCCTTTGCACAGCGCAGTTCTCTCCAATATCATAAAAGAACACATACTGGAGAGAAACCTTATGAATGTAATCGATGTGGTAAAGCCTTTGCATGTCACAGTAATCTCCAAATACATAAAAGAACACATACTGGAGAGAAACCTTATGAATGCGATCAATGTGGTAAAGCCTTTGCACATCACAGTGGTCTCCAAATACATAAAAGAACACATACTGGAGAGAAACCTTATGAATGTAATCAATGTGGTAAAGCCTTTGCAAGACCCAGTCATCTCCAATGTCATAAAAGAACACATACTGGAGAGAAACCTTATGAATGCGATCAATGTGGTAAAGCCTTTGCATGTCACAGTGTTCTCAACAGACATAAAAAAACACATACTGGAGAGAAACATTATGAATGTAATCAATGTGGTAAAGCCTTTGCACAGCACAGTGCTCTCCAAATACATAAAAGAACACATACTGGAGAGAAACCTTATGAATGTAATCAATGTGGTAAAGCCTTTGCAAGACCCAGTCATCTCCAGTATCATAAAAGAACACATACTGGAGAGAAACCTTATGAATGTAATCAATGTGGTAAAGCCTTTACAAGACCCAGTCATCTCCAGTATCATAAAAGAACACACACCAGACAGAAAACTTATTAATGTAATCAATGTGGTAAAGTGTTTTCACCAGGGATAAATCTCCTAATTCTGTGTGCTGGAGAGAAACATAATGAATATGATCATGAATTAAGTGGGAATTAGGAGGGTATCATAGTAGGATATGATAGACATGGGTGCTTGGGATTATTTCCATTCTGGAGGTTTTTTTTTTTTTTTTTTTTTTTTTTTTTTTTTTTTTTTTTTTTTTTTTTTTATGCTTTTGCAAAGAAGTTTGCTACCCTCGTCTGAAGAGTTTCCTTGAGGTTAATGTAAAGACGTTTACATTAATTGTATTGACAATGTAAGTCATGAAAATCACCGCATAGAATTTGGCATGAAAATTTTTAACAAGCATAGAAACTAAGAAAGGAAAAATAAAAAAAGAAAGGTTCAAAATACAAGGCATCATCAGGAAGTTGAATGAAGTTTAATCTTGTGATCAAGGATATTCAATGGCATTAAAGGAATGGTTACATTAGGACAAGATTGCATTCAGCTAAACATATGGATTTGCAGTTGTATGAAAGTGAACTGTATCATGTTAGGAATTATTATTACCTGGATACTGTTTTGATGTATACACATTAAGATACAATTATGTGTCAAAATGCCAAGAGATAGATTTGGATTCTGGGTTCTGAATTTAAAATATAAGCCGAAAGGCTTAGTTCATGTCATGGTGTTACATGCTTTTTAACCCACCATTCACGAGAAAGAGTCATGCAGATCTTTGAGATCAAGGTAGATCTCTAAGCAAGTTCCAGGAAAGCCAAGATTAGGCAGTGATATATTTGAAATATTGAAAGCTGCTGGTAATAGAATAGAAGGAGCCATGTTCCAGGCCCAGTAAGCAGCAGAACTCTGAGAATTTTATCATGAAGTGGTGTTGAATATTGTCAGAGAATTTTACATTACCTCATGAGATGATCAATTCTTGGTTTTTCTTACACTTTAATCCCATTTTGTTGAACCGTCACTGTTTCTAGAATGAAGCCTTCCTCATTGTTAATGGTGGACGATCTTTTGATGTGTTTTATATTTTATTTTATTTGTTTTATCTTTTAAGTATTTTTGAAACTGTGGTTTTAGGGATAATTGGTCTGTAATTCTCTTTAATTGCTCAGTCTTTCCTGACTGGATATATGAGTAATCAGGGGTTCAGAAAATTAATTGGCTAATATTTATTTTTTTCTATATTGTTGAATACACTGAATTCTTGTTAAATCCTCTTTGAAAGTCTGGTAGGACTCTACCCTAAAACTCATAGATGTGGGCTCACACTGGGGACATATTTTTAATGAATTCTGTTTTCCTTCTTGTTTATGTCAGTTTAAGTTGTTTTTCTCTAGTTTAATTTTGGGATGTGGAATCTATTGAGGAAGTTAGCTATTTCTTTTAGAATTTCCAAGTTGGTGGAATGCACCCTTTTTAAACTATAATTTTATGACTGTCTGGATTTCTCCATTACCTGTTAATTAATCCCCCATTTCATTTTAGATTTCATTAATTTATATATTCTTTATCTTTTAATAGGGGTTTGTTTATCTTGTCTAATAAAAGGATCAAAAAACCAACTCCATGTCTCATTAATTGTTTGTATTGTTCTCTTTCTATTTTATCAATTTTATCCCCCAACTTGAAAATTTCTTGATGTCTCCTCCTCGTTTTCTTTGCTCCCTCACTTCTTTCTGTTGTAGCCTTTAAAGCATGCTGTTAAATTGCCAGCATGGGAGTTCTCCAATTTTTCATGTAGGCATTTTGTGCTGTAAACTTTCTTTTAGCTCCACTTTCATTTTCTTTGTGCTCCATTTTCTCTCAAACATTAGTTTGTAGTCAGTTATCTGTCCTCCCTCATCTCTTACAACACTGAGACATCAACAGGTTTTTGGCCCAGATCATATATTTTGTCTCATCAGAGAGTGTGGGGACTCCTGGGTCTGGTGCAATCAAAGACATGACAACCCAATTTCTAGGGGCCACCCACTGGGCTTTCTTGTTGCTCTCTGGGGTGCAATTTAGTCCTTCCCCATCAGATCGGTCCTCTCCTTACAAATGGCCCCATGGGTATGAGAGGTAACAATAGCACACCAGCCATGTGTGTCTTGTCTTTTCTCAGCTCTAGTGACATTTCAGAGCTGCCAGTTCAACTTCCTGGGCTGACATTCCTGCCAGGTGTGGTCCTCCACATGTGTTCTCGGTATTTGACACCACCGCTGCCCCAGCGTCCCCCTGTCCATCCTGAATGAGGCAGTTGCAATTGGTGAACCCCGTTACCCCTACATCTATTTGAGCAGTCATACTGAGGCCCATCCAGCGAGGTCAGGGTCCAGCAGCAGGGCTGCTGAGTAGATACTCTGGGGAGATTCAAGAAGGGTGGCTGGTAATGAGTCCTTCTGGTATCATTTTTACACAGAAACCATTGTGCACTGAGGTGTAAATAGAGTGGTTGTTAGGTTGTGCCCATTGGTTACACATTGGCCATTGGCTAATGCCAGGACCCCTGGTCTGAGTATGCAGTCCACAGGTCTACAAAGGTCACCTGAAGTTGGCAGAGTAAGGCTTTTTTCTTTGCAGAGGCTTAAATAGCCTCAATTTTAAGGCATCTAAGAGGGCCTCCATTTTTGTTTTCTTCTGTAGCCACTGGAAAGTCATTTATAAACTGATGAAGAGACTCTATCTGTAGGTTTTAGTACAATATAATGCTGAACTGTATCAACAAAAGCTGGTGGGTTTCCATTTTACTTTTAGGGTAACCCTGGTCTTGTGGTGGGGACACTTTTGATTCTCAGGGCCCCCTCATCTCCTTTTTAGGCATCACTTATGTTCTTCTGATTTGGCCTTGGCTGACAACAGGATCTTTCCCAGGTCTCCAGTCTGTTGCTTCTGTCCTCCCATCTGTGTCTCCTCTGCAGTCTGTCCTCCATTAAACACTCTCTTTGCCACTGTCCTTAAATCTCTCAGACAACTCTTTCCTAACTACTCCACCCTCTGGGGATTTGTCTTCATAGCTGGTGTTCCCTGATTGACAAAAGCTCAAGTCACTGTTGCCTTTGCTTCTGGTGATTCAGGGTCCATGGGTGTGTATTGTCAAAAATGTCGCCATGACCCTGTCTAAAAAATTCTGTAGGGCTTTTATTTTCTCTCTTCCTAATATTATTCACTCTGGACAAATTTGTGAGCCGATTTGTGGCCACCTTGAGACCTGCCAGCAGAGATGGACGGTGGACAAAAGGCCTCCTCTTACCATCAAAGGTGTTACAATCCCAGTCTGGGTGAGTTAGGGGAAAGAAAGCATATTGGGGGGACTCCCCGGTGGGGCCAGGAACCAGATCCTTGGTCTCTTCTGTGGGGAAGGGAACCTGGGAAATATGTTAGACGTAGACTGTCTCACATTATAATATGCATCAAGTCAAAGTCACTTTATCAAGTCACCTCATCAAAGTCACTAGGCAAGGTTACCCCTTAAACACACATTTTCAAAATCCTCTTGTTCTGAGAAACACAAATGCAGCACACAAAAATACAAAGAAAACCTTCCCTCTCTAGAAGAGATACAAGAAACAACCAGAATGTGGCACTCATGAGAAAGACCTCTCCCCAAACACAATCCATTTTTTCTTTACATCAGGCTTACATGAGAAATAACCAGGAAGTGGTGCACACCCATAAGAAAAGAACCAGAGTGGTGGGCGTCTCTCTACTGCCCTGAGCCCAGGATAAATTAATGAATTTGCATGAATCATTTAATTTGAATAAATTTGCATATATTAGTAGCTTTTTATAAATGTATGTTGTGTGTATGAGCATGTGTGTGAGGCTGGGGTATGACGGTGAGCAAGGGGCAAGAAGTGAATTGATGATTGATCAATAACCAACAATTGACCAATTGATAATTAATACCTAGTCAAAGATCGTTGATCAATAACTTATAATCAATCGATTGATAATCAATACCTAATTGATGATCAGCCGTTTTTCACGTACTTCACACTGAGTCTCAGGATTCCCCCCTGGTCCTGCCAGAGCCACAGCTCCCAGATATGTCTTTACTCACTGAAACCTGCCACAGACACAAAATCAAGGCCTCGTTCCCAGAAGGATGTGACACTGTGTAGAATCAGGGAACAGATAAAGGCCCAACTAGAAACAAAATTCAACCACACCCATAAAAATACTCAGGTTGTAATAACACAACCAACCAGCAGGTGGCGCTCGCAGACGAGGAATGTGGCACCACTGAGCCCTGGATGGAAAGGATATAGCCCGCAGTAACAAGGACCAACCAGCAGGTGGAGCATATGCACACATTAATTCTTACAGAATGTGTATATATTTGCATATATATGCAACATATATTGGTGTGTGTGTATTTGCCTATATATATTGTTGTGTATATATTTGCATATATATGGAGACTGTAAATTGCATATATTTATCTTCTGATGGTCACATAGCAGTAAAATAACTCTTAAATACATTCTACTGTACTTAAATATCAGGGTCTTGCTCAGCCACCATCAGAGAGTTTTCCTTCTGTAATCGATCAGATCAAATTCACAACCCATAGGCAGACAATTTTTAGGATGTGAAAGAATTGTGAACACACACTCACAACTGGGATGTCTCCATAAAATCCCTTTCCTCAGGACTCAGGATATATTGGGGAAGTGTAGGTTGAAGTATTATTATCCGTGACAGAGGGGATTGAGAACATGGAAAACAGGGTTTCTAAAACAAGAAAGATGGACGCCCATGTGAGATTACAGAGATCGTGGCAGCACGCACAGGGCCTGCACGGCTATGTTCAAGATGGCATCTCAATATCGAGAGGGGACCGGAACTGCACCCCCCTTCCAATCCGGTTGACATCCATTTACGTAAATCAATATTAATAGTTTCTACAATATATAAAATGCTCTGTGGAATGAAGGATGACGCCATACTTTGGCGTCTCTCCCGTGAAGGTGACGATGACATCCTCTGTGTAGACATCACTTTCTAGAACCATCATGGCCGCCGGACGAATGAAAAAGGAGACATGAAAGTTCCCGTCTGTATTAAACATATTTTAACACACTTGGGTTCAGGTGTGGTTCACAAGAATCTCTTGTCTCACGTGCAGGTCATGGTTTCCCGGGTCACCTGGAAGGGAAACTGAGGCTGGGGATGGGGCGACGGGAGAAACATGGAGGCAAGACGAGATTTCCTGCTGCAGACACAAAGTTGCATGGGTGACTGAGAATCTAGAGTTTGGGGGCGACACCCTTCCCCCCCAGGTCCGAGAGACATGGTGGGTGGGCGTCGGCTGCCGCGCTGCCCCACAATGCTCTGCGGCGGGGCAGGCAGCCTGCTGAGTTCAGGAAACTACAGATCTGGAAGAGCAATGGACTTCTCCTTTTTCCATGCTCTCCGCCCCAGGTGGGGGAGGCTGGGGGGAAACTGAGGCCTGGAAATTCCCGCTAAGAAGGCTGAGGGAAGGGTGTGGTCTCTGAGCCCCTGTCTCTCTGTATCTCTGTCTCTCTGTCTCTCCCGCATTCCTTCTCCCTCCCTCTCCCTGCCTTTACCCCAGTCACTCCTCCCCTCCCCACACCCTAAATCCACTCTACCCCACCCCACACCTGTCCTATGGTCTGGGCCTAGATGGGCGGGACTCTGTGTAGACACGCCACATTCTGAGCCCCGCCCACCTCCCCTGTCAGTGACACCCACAATGACGTCCAGTCTCACTGAACCCCGCCCCCATCCCCTATAAGTGACGCCCACAATGATGGCCAGTAGTGCTGAGCACCGCCCACCTCCCCTGTCAGTGACGCCCACAATGACGTCCAGTCTCACTGAGTCCCGCCCCCATCCCCTGTAAGTGACGCCCACAATGATGCCCAGTAGTGCTGAGCCCCGCCCACCTCCTCTGTCAGTGAAGCCCACAATGATGTCCAGTCTCACTGAACCCCGCCCCCATCCCCTATAAGTGACGCCCACAATGATGCCCAGTAGCGCTGAGTCAAGCCCACCTCCCCTGTCAGTGACGCCCACAATGACATCCAGTCTCACTGAGTCCCGCCCCCATCCCCAATCCGTGACGCCCACAATGATGCCCAGTAGTGCTGAGCCCCGCCCACCTCCCCTGTCAGTGACGCCCACAAAGACTGTGAGATACACTGAGACCCGCCCACCTGCTCTGTCAGTGATGCCCACAATGACACCCAGTTGTGCTGAGCCCCGCCCACCTCCACTGTCAGTGACACCCACAATCATGGCGGTTCTGTCATTTTCTGGAACTCAGTGAACTGTGCACACCCAAAAAATGCTTGTGTGTGGTGATGGCGATGTGTGGACACGGTTGATGTGTCCCCGTGCATCCAGTGCACGCACTGAATATGTGCAGTTTTAGCTAAACTCTCGCCACCAGTCGCCTTCCAGATATTCAGTGGATATCTACAGAGACATGCCAGGCATTCAGTCACATTTTAGTTTGTATATAATATTTATACATAATATTTATATATAATATTTACATGTAATATATTATATGAATATATAATATTTATAAGTAATATTTATATAGATTTTCTTTTGTATGCTAATAAAATATGTAAATAGGCACAATTTAAACAGTGGCAGGAGACTGTCGCTATTTATGGAATATGGAATATATATACACATATATATGTATATGTGTGTGTTTGTGTATGTAAATGTATAATAAATCTTTAAAATAAAAAAGAAGGTATCAAAGTTGTGCTGCACAGGTCTTGCAGAAGCCATGCCTTATGCTAAATAAAGCTCTTAAGAATAATGTATATATTTATATATTTATCCAAATATACATTTATGTGTTTATGTATTTCTGAATTTTATATATATTTATTTTTATATTTTAAATAAATTATAAATATAAAAACATAATTATGAAATATATATAAATGTAAAGTGTATTTTAATAAAAATATAAATATAAAAATATATAAATGTTTTAAAATAAATATTTAAAATAAAAGAAAAACTATGTATAAATGTTGTGGTGGGGAGGTCTGGCAGAAGCCATGCATTATGCTGAATAAAACTCTTAAGTATAGCATATATGTTTACATATTTATTCATATATTCATTTATGTAATTATGTATTATATACATTTGTATTTATTATGTATTTTATATTTTAAATGTAATTATGAAATATACATATATTTATATAATATATTTATAAATATATAAATATAAAATATATTTTTATAAAAACATAAATACAAAAATATATGTCTTTTGAAATACACCTTTAAAATGAAAAAAGTATGTGTCTAAGTAGTGATGGAGGTTTTGCAGAAGCCATGTCATAGACTAAGTAAAGCTCTTCAGAATAGCATCTTGTGAAATACTTACAGAGGGAAAAAGGAAGTGGGAGACTTCTATGAAGACAGCAGAAACAATCAAACAATAGGACACACTGGGTGCGGGAGTCTCAACAATGCTGCACTAGGAGAACACACCATATCTCAACAACATTACTGCCCTAGCCTACAGTGGCCTTAGGACTGACAACCGCAGCCCCGTATGGTGGACAGCGTTGGGCTCTGAGGATATAAAACATCCTGAAGGCCCTGGCCCCAGACCATTACCAGCTCTCCTAGCACATTCCTGGCTTTAGACAAGGAGCTCTATTTTATTCTCAGTACATTGTGGCCTCAGGAAAAGCTCCCAAGGCCCAGGCCCCAGGCTGTTATTGTCTCTGCCAAGTGTGTGCCTGGGTCTGAGAAGAGCTATGTCAGTCTACATACATGAGGACCTTATGGAAAGACATGCTGGATAAGGCTAGCCCTCCATACAATAGTCTCTCTCTGTCTCTGTCTCTGTCTCTGTCTCTCTCTCTCTCTCTCTCTCTCTCTCTCTCTATGTCTGTCTCTGTATGTGTGTGTGTGTCTGTCTGTCTCTCTCTCTCTCCCCACACCCCCTCTCAATTGTGATTTTTTTTACTCACATTACAAATGTCGCCCAATTCTCCTGTTCCACCTCCAGCATTCTTTACCCCCTCCCCCTCCCCTTTTAATTTGAGAGGTGCTCCATCACCCCACCTCCACTCCTGCCATCCACGCTCCCAGAACCACATCACATCTGCCGTTCTCCTTGACGGCATCAAGTCTCTGCAGGATCAGGTGTATAGTCTCCCACTGAGTACACACAATGTGGTCCTCTGCTACATATGTTCCTGGGGCCATGCACCCGTCCATATATGCTCTGTGGTGGATTGCTTAGTCTCTGTGAGCTCCCAGGGATCTGGGTTACTAGACACTGTTGGTCTTCTTAAGGGATTGGCGTCTCTCAGAGCCTCTTCATTCCTTCCCCTAAGTCTTCTCCTAACTCTGACCTGAGTCCAGTGATTGGCTGTAAGTATTTGCATCTGTCTCAGTTGTTGTTAGAGCCTTTCAGAAGACAGTCATGCTCAGCTCCTGACTGCGAGTGCATAGGTGTTTTCCCTCTCAAATGGCTGTCAGCTAGTGTAGTCTGTCCACTGAGGCAGAACTATGCTTTTCCCAATTAGAAAATGGGCACTTGAGGCACACCAGGCCTTACTGTTGGTTATGATGTTGTAATGACTCATGGAAATTCTTATTACAGTCCTGATTTTTGATATGGGCATGTGCCAAGAAAATGGACATTTGTGTTGTACATTACAGTTGCCTCACCTGTTATGGTTTGCAGCCATATATCTAGACAAACCTGGTGAACAAATATGTGAATCCTAGCATCCTAGTCTCTAGCCAGACTGCTTAGCGCACTACTCATCTGTGGGGTGTTTTTGAGGCAGTCCTCTATCAAATAAATGCTACTTACTGTTACTATTTCCTAAGCTTGGTAAGTCCTTTATATTATAAATTCTACTCTTCTGCATCACAGGTTAATATGGCAGTGCTCCCCAATATATGAGATGCCTTTTAACAGCTCTACACAATTAACTGCAGGTGGATCTTACACATAAGTGGCAAATGCTGAGGGCAGAATTGTTTATGAATCAAGAGAAACTAGGGTTTCCATGTTTGGCATCCTGCCCATGACATTTCTAAAAGCGAGCCCCTGGTCCAAATGTTTTGAGCAGATTCAGCCCTGGTAGTGAAGTTATTCAGAGGTCACCACCTGATGGACCAAATGAGGAGCACCACAAGGGAGCTCAAAGATGGCCACATCTGGCTACATGTGACTGATGCTTCCCATCCAGCGCCAGGGAGGACCCACCACCCCAGTTCCAGTGCTCACCCACTTTCTCCTCTTCATGGAGACAGATCCTGTGCTCAACATGTGTCAAAAATCGAACTTTCTTGAGGTCACCACACAGCAGCCAAGAACATCATTCAAAGCAGGACACAGAGAGTCATTCAAGCTGGTTAAGCTAAAACAAACTTCAACAAGGCACTAGGAAGAACCTCCCTCTCAGTCTGATTGGCAGGTCTGCCTGGTATCGTTGATTGGCCAGCGAGTCTTACCTGTCCTCAAGGTTAGAGTGTGCTTCCAGTCCTTTGCCAGAACTTTCTTATATCTCAGGTCAGGTTTGCACTCAAATAGCATTTGTGCCTGTCCTCCAAGACCCTCATCCATCTGCACTCCCACCCAGAACTGGGGGAGGACACACCATTGCAACTGAGGCTGTTCAGCTGCTTTCTTCTCCCCTTTGTGGGCAGTGATCCTGCACTCATCATGACCTGACTTCATAGCTTGCTTGAGAATTCCTCACAGTACTTTCCCTTCTTCTTCCTGAAATCAAGGAGAATAACCTGTTACTTGACTTGCATGGGCGACATAAAGCTGGCCCATCAGTGGAAGAATTCCCAGGCTCTTAACATTAAAGAGGGATTTCAGGAAACATGTGTTTTGCTTTGTGGCTTCATTCAATTCCCTTCCACCATATGATAGTTATGAAAAAATCCCGGGAGAAAACCAGGAAACAGATGACACACACTGTGGAGCACTATTCTGGAGAACTCTTGATAGTCATCATGTCTTCCTCAGTGGCAAGGTGGAGAAAAACCCACAGTTCTGTTATCACAGGTTCTCTAGATCAACATATGTCATAGACAGTGTGAATTTTTCTGTGTATGTAGAAATAAGATTTATTATAATGTCTCACACACAGTTGTCCTCTTCCAATAATGTCTGTCTGCCAAGGGAAAATTGAAAATCAACGACATATCTTCTGGGGAAACCGAGCTGCAATTTTCCTGAGCCCAGCGTGAAGCCAGAAAACAAAAGTCTTGCTTCCTAAAGTCACTCTTCATAGTTAACAGCCTGGGAACCCTTCCCCTTGTGGGTCAGATTGACACCTCCACTGCACCTGAGGAATGGGCTATGCAAGCTATTCACCTTGATTACAGGAAGAGGAAGGCAGGTGCTGTGAGGAAAGCTCAGGCAAGGTCTGAATTTAGGTCCTGAAAGGTGCAGGGTCATTGCTCACAAGGAGAGGAGCAGGCATCTGAGTAGCCTGAGCTGGAATTGTGGGTTCTCTCCTGAGCCTCGGTGCTGTGAGAGTCTGCTTGAAGGCAGGCACAAATGCTAAGGGAGTGCAAACCATTCCTAAGGTCTGGAAAAGAGTTTGGGTCTGGACTAGAAGCACATTTTAACCTTGAGGAGTGGTAAGGCTTACTGGCTAATCCAGACCTCTGTCAATCAAAGAAAGTGGAGGGATCTTTCGGGAAATTTTCTGCAAGTTCCCTGTGGCTGTGCAGGCCTGAATAGGTCGCTGTTTCCTGCTCTGAAATCTGCTGTTACGTGCTGTGCTGTGAGGGGACCTCAGGGAAGCTCTGAAATTGAGACATGGTAAGCACAGGATATCTGCCCACAATGGGGAAAGACAGGCAGCTGAGCAGTGGGTGCTGAGGTGGAGGGTCCTACCAGGGGTTGGATGGGAAATTTGAGCTACATATGACTGTGTGAGGTTTCTAGTGGTTCTTTTTACTTGCTAAATCAGGAAGTGACCTCTGAATATATTCCCTATTAGGGCTGAATCTTCCCAAATCATCTGGACCATTGGTTTCCTTTTAGAAATATCATGGATGATATATATGCACATATATATATATATATATATATATATATATATATATATATATATATATATATATATATATATGTGTGTGTGTGTGTGTGTGTGTGTGTGTGTGTGTGTGTGTATATATTCATATTCTGCAGTACATTTCCAAAACTTTTTGTGTTTTACACTACACACTGAATGGGCTGATATGAATCTAATAGGTTTATTTTAATATGTGACTCATTTTTGTTTTGTTTTGTTTCGCACTATTCCTATTTCTTTCCATGTATAGTTTTTTGAATATTGGGTGGCATGGGGACATTTTTTGTTCCAATCTGTTCGGTATTTTGGATTCTTTTTGTACCTTAATAGGAATCAAAGTTTTAGTTTAGAAAGTATTCATTTAGGATTTCATTAAAACTACTTCTGTGTCCTCTGAGCTGATATTCATCTTCTATAACAGTCAACTATAGAATTTGCTTTTGATATGTTGCAGTGGTCCTGGTTATTGAGTGCAAGGAAACTTTTAGACTCCAAATATTTTATGACCAATATGTCCATTTATTCTATTTATCTCCTTTCCTGTTTTGTATGTGAACCTTGCCTCAGTAGTGGTATCAGCGCAGGTAATTTCAATGGCCTGCTCTCAGGGACTTAGCACCTGCTTAAATCATTACCTACCTCCATCAATTGCTGCTGTTGTCAGGTGTGCTCTATATACATGGAGCACTAGCTTCAGATGCTCTCTTTATTTGTTCCCTGTTTCTGTTCTCTACACAAGCCCCCGCTATAGTCTTTCTCTACTCTCATCCCACTCTCTCTGCTCGCTATATGTGTTACAGTCTGTAGGTCCTCTTGTGCACCTCTACCCCTTCCCCAGGTTCTCACTCCTGTCCTTTCCAAAAAAAAACCTCTTTTGTATCAGATGTCTTGCATGTTTTAATTTTTGTAGACCTGCTGTGATAGGATAAATTGGATTTCTTGGTGAAATATTTCCCTGGCTTTTCTTCATTATGTTACAATGCTGATGTATAAGTACCTGGGTTTGAGGTGATAATAGGTGTAGATACTGGTCTCTGGGTTTGTCATGTTTGAGTGGTAATTTTATTCCTGAGTTACTTTTTGTCTGAATTTTCACTGGATGTTGGCTGAGTATAGCCCCTTTTACTGGCCTGTTTTGTGGGTATGTTCAAGAGGGAATGCTTGCTAATGTTGAAAGTTTGAAGAAGTGGCGGGCAGGAAGATATTGTCTTAGCAATCCACCAGGAGACATAATCAGGAGAAAGGTTAAGCTGTCTCTGGTGTTTGTATACTGTTAGGGAGAGCTGTGTAAATTGCATGTGGGATAATAAATAGTGTGACAAATCTTATAGAAATCCTACTTTGTCTCCTGGAAGGCATGGCATGTGGTTGAAAAAGGAGTGTACATTCCTGTCTACTGGAAGAGGAAGGGGTATTCGGTACCCTTGTATGATGGAAAGATAGGACTTACTTTCTGATTTTAAAAGATTCAACTTTCAAGATATTACTTTGAGTGTCAGACATTTGACACTTTAGACATTTGAACTGTGTAGGAGCTCCTGCAGACTATTAGGATCACTGTAGACAAAATGCATTTTCATCACAGGATAAACATAGCTTATAGCATCCAGGGTCAGAATGGAGTTGATTGGGTCCCCTGGATATCCCCACACTGTGGGGCTTCAAGTTTCTGCTGGGTTAAGTGCATCCTCTCCCACTGAGGCCAGACTTTGGAGTACAGTAAAAGGAACAGTTACCAAAGATAGGCAGCAGCTTTAGGGACAGTGCCTGTTCCAGTTGTTGGAGGACTGTCATGGAGACTAACCTGAACTTCTGCTACTTATATACCAGGGGCCTTAGTCCAGCCTGTGTATGCTATTTGGTTGGTGGCTCAGTCTCTCAGTATCCCCATGGTTAAAAGTTCATTGAGTCTGCTAGACTCCCTGTGGAGATCCTACCATCTTCAGGGCATTGAATATTTCCCCAACTCTTTATTAGAAATCTCCAAGCTCCATCCCATGTTTCACTGCGGTTCTCTGCATCCATTTCAGTCAGCTGCTGGGTGAAGCCTCTCATTGGTCACTTATGAAAGTCTCCTGTCTGGAAGCATAACATTATATCCATAATGATGTCATGGATTGGAGATTGACCATAAGGTGTGTCTCCAGTTGGGCAAGATTTCATTGGGCATTTCCTCATTCTGTGCTTAAGGTGTGCCCTTGCCTTTCTTTTAGATGGGACAAATTTTGTTCTATGTGTCTACTGTGCTGTAGTTGAAACTGATCCATCAGGTTTCTTCACATGCTCCCATACAGTCAACATTTGTACTCTGTCCATAAGTCACATAAAATGCTTTAAACCCATTTGCATTTAATGCTAAGCTATTTTGCAAGTCCAGTGGTTTAATATTTTTTAAAATATTATTCTCTGTTTTTTCCAAGACAGAAATCTCTCTGTGAAATCCTTCCTGTCCTGATAGTCGATATAGGAACCACATAAGCCACCTTACATGGCTTTGCAAAATAAGGATATGCTTTTGTGGAATTTTTAATCCTCATGTTTCACTTTGAAATTTGGCCAAATAGATAGGTTATATTCTATTTCTCAAGTTGATATGTGTTCATTACATCAATACTACCTGAGGATTCAGAGTCCTTGGATTCCAGGTGTATGATGTACTTCTTCACACTTGTGATTGTTCTGAAATGTTTGAATAAATAATATTTTGCTTATGTATAGGAATATGTATATCATATTTTTCTTCTTTACACTTGTCATAAGATGGTCTCAGAATTCTTGATCTTGAAGTAATTAGTAGTTGATAGTCCCCATGTGTATCTGAGAAATTGACAAACACAATGTGGAAGACCAGCTAGATCTTTCCACTGCTGAGCTCTTTCCCCTGCTTTACATTGCTTATTTATGATCAAAATTTATATTATTGTGGTTTCATCTGTTCATTTGTAACTGTTTAAGCATGCATTGCCTTTTAATAAAATTTTATTAATGTTATAGTTTAAACTGTTGCACTTCATGCTTGTATAAGATGAGTACGGATCTGAAGTGAATGTATAGTTCTTGGTGGGAACTTTTTGTAAAGAACTGTGAGTTCTCTATCATTTTTGTTTCCTTGGTTGATTTTTTTTTAGGGATTAAGGTTCTTAATATATAACTTTTGGTCTCATAGAACATATTACATAGGCCATGCCTGCATCCAGCTGTATGACATATACCTGCCTGTACCTCTATGACTAAGGACATGTGCAAATACACACAGTTTACCCATCAGACTTGTAGTTAGTAATTGTTAATACAATTTTTCAGATAGCTGATCAGTATTGTGGATGTTTCCTGTGCATTTCCCTCTCAATTGGCATTTCCCTGTCAGGGCTGTATGTTATTCAAATTGTCCAAAAGCAAGACACATGAATTTTATAATCCAAGCTCCTTCTAAAATGACACAGTGATTGTAAATTCTGAGTCAAAATATAAGTGGATTGCCAAAATTATATGAATATGTTTTCGATGAAACATGTGTTTTCTTTGCATTAATGTTAGTATCATGCTTTGTATTGTATACATGTATGGGATATTTAGGATGCAGTGACTTTGGATGATGTGCATGTGAACTTCACTGAGGAAGAGTGGAATTTGCTGGATCCTTCCCAGAAGAATCTCTACAAAGATGTGATGTTGGAAACCTACCTGAACCTCAACGCTATAGGTAAGACTGTTATTTTATCTAAAGGAAACAAATGTTTACTGGTTATTGATGATCTATCATTTTAATTGTGAATAGTGAAGATGAGCTGAATAATTCAGTTTCACTACATTTTCACTGTAAATTTCATGGTGCAGTGAAAATTCACAGTACCTTGATTATTTCCTAATTTCCAATAGTATATCATTCATTTCTGGTACTGTATTTTAGGCTATAATTGGGAAGACCATCATCTTGAAGAACATTTTCAAAGTATTAGAAGACATGAAAGGTAATTTTCATGTGCAAGCTGATACAAATTTGTCTCTGAGGAAATTTTAATATCTTAAGGAATCTCCAGCAAAAACAAGAGTGTAAAATAACAGTCCTTTAACTGTAGCTATGATTATAATATTCTTACAAAACCATGTACCTCAAGGTCCGATACCTGATTTGTGTATCCATTTGATAAGTAGCTTCTTTAGAGCTATGCTGTGGACCTGCCAATCTGTAGCGTCTCATAGTATTTAGAAACTGCACATTGAATAGTGATAAATTTATATCCAAAACATTTTTATAAGAAAATCGTCCACAGAAAATTTGGTGATACTCATATTGTTGTAGTAATATGGTTAAATTTGGTGAGAGGGCATTTTATGAGAATCAAGAATGTTATTGTGGAGAAACATTAGTCCATATTGCACATGTTATAAGAAATAAAAATTCAAACAGTGTGAATGTAATGTGTAAACCTTTCACTTATGACACTTTTTATTAGGTATATCTTGTGTCATAATGGATAATAATCATGTGAGCATAGGCATATTGAAAGAGGAAACATGCAATTTTTGTTCTGAAACAAGAAGATATGTAGTATTCTACCTTTGAAAGTAATTAGGAATATGAAAGACATTTGCAATTACTTGGTTTTATAGTTTTACATGGAATACCCCTAAACTGAAAGTGTTGAAAATCTTTATGGGCACTAGGAATTTGGAAATTTTTCTTTGTGTCCTGGTTCCCAGTCAAAAGTGTTGTAATTCACAGTAGAGGAAAAATATGAATACAATCAATGTTATAAAGATCAGAGTTTTTATAACTTTCTTCAGATAGCTATAAAACATCATATTAAAGAGGGTATTACAAGTATGAGCCATGTAATAACTATCACAGGTGTCTTGAACAACTCATGATGAGTGAGAACACCATGAACATATGAAGGGCTAAAGTCTTAAGATCTGATGTTTTTTTTTACCATTAGACAAATTGTAAACATAATTCGTATTGATTACATGATTGATCAGAGTAATGAATGTGGTAAAGATTTCACATGTGCTAATTATCATTGCAGGCATGTAAGAAGATATACTGGAGTGAAACTGTATGAGTGTAATATTTGTGGTAAAGCCTTTACAAGATGCAGTAATCTCCAATATCATAAAACAACACATACTGGAGAGAAACTTTATAAATGCAATCAATGTGGTAAAGCCTATGCAAGACCCATTTATCTCCAAAAACATAAAATGACACACACTAGAGAGAAACCTTATGAATGCCATCAATGTGGTAAAGCCTTTGCACAGTGCAGTCATCTCCAAAATCATAAAAGAACACATACTGGAGAGAAACCTTATGAATGCGATCAATGTGGTAAAGCCTTTGCACAGCGCAGTCATCTCCAATATCATAAAAGAACACATACTGGAGAGAAACCTTATGAATGCGATCAATGTGGTAAAGCCTTTGCACAGCGCAGTAATCTCCAATATCATAAAAGAACACATACTGGAGAGAAAACTTATGAATGTATTCAATGTGGTAAAGCCTTTGCAAGACCCAGTGATCTCCAAATACATAAAAGAACACATACTGGAGAGAAACCTTATGAGTGCAATCAATGTGATAAAGCCTTTACACATCACAGTACTCTCCAATATCATAAAAGAACACATACCGGAGAGAAACCTTATGAATGTAATAAATGTGGTAAAGCTTTTACAAGACCCAGTCATCTCCAGTATCATAAAAGAACACACACCAGACAGAAAACTTATTAATGTAATCAATGTGGTAAAGTGTTTTCACTAGGAATAAGTCTCCAAATTCTGTGTGCTGGAGAGAAACATAATGAAAATGATCATGAATTAAGTGGGAATTAGGAGGGTATCATAGTAGGATATGATAGACATGGGTGCTTGGGATTATTTCCACTCTGGAGATATTTTTTGATGTTTTTGCAAAGAAGTTTGCTGCCATTGTCTGAAGAGTTTCCTTGAGGTTAAGGTAAAACTGTTTACATTAATTCTATTGACAAAGTAAGTCACGAAAATCAGCACATAGAATTTGGCCTGAAAGGTTTTAACAAGCATAGAAACTAAGAAAGGAAAAATAAAAAAAGAATGGTTCAAAATGCAAGGCATCATCAGGAAGTTGAATGAAGTTTAATCTTGTGATCAGGGATATTCAATGGCATTAAAGAATGGCTACATGAGGACAAGATTACATTCAGCTAAACATATCGATTTGTAGTTTTATAAAAGAGAAATGTATCATGTTAGGAATTATTATTACCTGGTTATTGTTTTGATGTAGACATCTGAACATATAAGTATGTGTCAAATTGCCAAGGGATAGATTTGGATTCTGGGTTCTGATTTTAAAATATAAACAGAAAATCTTAGTTCAAGGCATGGTGTTACATGCTTTTTAACCCACCATTCACGAGACAGAGTCATGAAGATCTTTGAGATCAAGGTAGATCTCTAAGCAAGTTCCAAGAAAGCCAAGATTAGGCAGTGATATATTTGAAATATTAAAGCTGCTGATAAAGTAACAGAAGGAGCTGTGTTCCAGCCCCAGTAAGCAGCAGAACTAAGCAGCTCGGTCTTAAATGGTAATAATACTGAGACAATTGATGCTGGCTAGCTAGTAATTACAGGTGATGAAGAAGAAATCAGCATCACTGTGGTGAAAACTGACTGGTATTTTCTGAGTGACAGAAAAGGTGTGTTCTAGAGCTCACCAAGGTTGGACCTCATGGTACAGCTCGGCTTGGTTATATGTAAGAATAACCCAGGTGGTATTAAATTTGAGTTCATGAAGTTGTCATGCAGAACAGCTGAGGCTTGGCACCATTGAGCAAGCATAAGGGAGGCTATGGGTCACGACTTGTTCTAGCAGAAGAACCCAGCATCTTGAAGATGGAAGTACCATGGGATGAACAGCAAGAACAATAGGAGCAGGAGAATGCAGTCAACCAGAGCTTAAAGTGATACAGAGGGCAGAGCTGGAAAAGTGACCCAGTGGAGGAGCAGAGAAGATCATGTGTGGATCCAGGACATTGAAACAAGAACCTGTGAAATTGAAGTTATCTTAGAGACCCCAAGTTTTTGAGATGTTAGAACTGTATGATACCTGCTCAGGAATTGAATCAAACCAGTCAAAGAGAACAAATTGTGCTTCAGTGAACAAAGCAGAAAGGATTTGGAGACCTGAAGAACACTTTGACATCAGACACCGAGATGCAGAGTTTGGAGATTGTTCTGCTGGCTTTGGTCTTCTTTAGGTCCGGTATTTCCTCATGATTACCTTTATTTGTTTCTTAGGATGTTTTGGTAAAGAATGTTGCTGAACATTCTTCTTGAGGTTATGGTAAAGAGGTTTACGTTGATTGCATTGACAAAGGAAGTCTCAAAAATCCCCGCATAGAATTTGGCCTGACTGTTTTGATCAAGCATAGCAATCTCCCAATGCAGTAATACAAAATTTAAGGTTCAAAAAGCAAAGCATCACCAGGAAGTTGAATGATGGTAAATCTTGTAATCAAGGATATTCAAAGATACTAAAGGAATGGTTATATTAGGGCCTTATTCCATCCATCTAATCTTACAGATTTGCAGTTGTATGAAAGAGAAATGTGTCATGTTAGGAATTATTATTACCTGGTTATCGTTTTCATGTCGACATATGTTGATACAAATTTGTGTCAAAGTGAAAAGGGATGGGTTTGATTGCTATTCTGTGTTTTCAGTTTAAGTTCTAAAAGGAGAAACTTAGGTTCAAGCATTTTGTTACATGCTTTTTATTCCAGCATTCATGAGACAGAGCCATACAGATCTCTGAGGTCAAGTTAGATTTCTGAGAAAGTTTCAAGACACCTAAGCTTAGGCAGTGAAGTTGTGGGGGAAAAAGGCTGATGATAATGTAATAGAAGGGGCCATCCATATTCCAGCCTCAGGAAGTAGCAGAACTCAGAAACTTTGTCCATGTGGCTTTGTCTTAGTTGTAAGAATAGAAGGAACTAATGGAACAATAGATACAAGCTAGCTACAGCTAAGTAATTAGAGGTGATGATGAAGAAATCAGCATTTCTGAGGTTAAATCTTCTGGATAGTGTTTTCTTAGTGGCAAAGAACATGTGTTCCAGAAATTGCCCATATTTGACCTAGGTAATGTGTAAAGATTGCTTTTTTATTTGTTTTGTTTTATTAAGTATTTTTGCATTTGTGGATTTAAAGAAAATTGCTCTGTAATTCTCTTTTGTTGCTTAGTCTTTTTTGACTGGCTACTTGAGCAACCATGGGTTCACAAAATAAACCAGTTAATGTTTGTTCTGTGTTTATATTGTTAAATACTTTAAGGAGTATTCTCATTAACTCTTCTTTGGAAGTCTGGTAGAATTCTACCCTGAAACTCATGGTCCGGGGTTCCTTTTGGTGGTAGATTTGTAGTGCCTTCTCTTTTTCTAGATGTTTACATCTAAGTTGTTTATCTTAGGGCTGGAGAGATAGTTCAGTGGATAAGAGCACTGACTGCTCTTCCAAAGGTCTTGTGTTATATGCCCAGATAACACATGATCACTAGCAACCATCCATAATTGGATTTAATGCCCTCTTCTGGTGTGTCTGAAGTCTGTGATAGTGTACTCATATACATTAAATAAATAAATAGACAGATAGATAGATAGATAGATAGATAGATAGATAATAAATAGATAGATAGATAGATAAATAGATAAATAAAGAAATATCTTTTTAAAAATTGTTTGTCATGGTTTGATTTAATTATGGTAAGTGCATGCTATCCAGGAAATTTCTCATTTCTTTTAGAATATCCAACTCAGTGGAAGACAGGTTTTTTTTTTTTTTCAAGTCTAGGTTTTTATCATTCTCTCAATTTCTTTATTGTCTTTTATTTTTTTCACCATTTTTATTTTAGATTTCAGTAATTTTGATATTCTCTATCTGTTAATAAGGGATTGCCTGTCTTTTCTAATAAAATGTTCAAAGGATCAACTCCATGTTTCATTGTTTCCTTGTTTTCTTCTCTTTCTATTTTATTAATATCAGCCTCCCCCCAGTTGGATAATTTCTTGATGTCTACTCCATTTTATAATAGCTCATTCACTTCTTTCTGCTCTAGATTTAAATTTGTGCTCTTAAATTGCCAATATGTGTGAGTTCTCCTATTTTTTAATGTAGGCATTTGTGCAATGAACTTTCTTCTAAGCACCACTTTTTTTTCTTTGTTTTAAATAGGACTGTGCATGTTGCATATTCATATTCATTGAATTCCTGAAAATCTCTTATTTCTTCCTCTATTTCTGCTTTAACCTATTTTTCATTCAGTTGTGTGGTGTGCAGTACCCATGAGTTTGTAAACCTTGTGTTCTCTCATGTTTTGTTGATATGCAGTTGTAATTCTTGGTGGTTTGATGAGACACGCGGTGTTGTTTCAATTTCCTTGTATGTGTAAAGACTTTCAATGTGTCTGAATATGTGGTCAGTTTATGAGTAAGATTTGTGAGGTGGTGAACAGAAGGTATATTATCTTATATTTTAGTACAATGTTTGCAAAATATCAGCTGGATTCATGTCCTTGCTCTCAGTTAGCTGGAATATTTCTTTGTTTAGTTTTGGTCTGGAGAATGTGTCCCTTGGTAAGAGAGGGGTATTGAAATCAATAATTCTAAGTGTATGAGTTTTAACACATCATTTTGGCCTTAAAATGTTTCTTTTACATAGGTTGGTGACCATATATTTAAGGCAAATATTAAAAAAATTATGATGCCATCTATAGTAATGTTTATTCCTTTGAGGAATATGTAATCTACTTGAATTATTTTGATTATACTTTGATCAAAATCTATTTTGCTAATTTTTAAAATGGCTACACCAGCTTGGTTCTTTGTCCATTTAATTAGAATACATATTTACTAACCTTTATCTTGAAGCAATGTCTATTGTTGCTGTTGAGCTTTAATTCGTGTATGCAATAGAAGGATAGGTTTGTGTTAATATCCATTCTGTAAGCCTGTGTCTTTTCATTGGTGCACTGAGATTATGGATATTGGAATGGTTCATGAATAGGGACACTTAACTCCTGGAATAATGTTGTTGTTGTTGTTGTTGTTGTTGTTGTTGTTGTTCTTCTTCTTCTTCTTCTTCTTCTTCTTCTTCTTCTTCTTCTTCTTCTTCTTCTTCTTCTTCTTTTTCTTCTTCTTCTTCCTCTTCTTCTTCTTCTTCTTCTTCTTTTTCTTCTTCTTCTTCTTCTTGATACTGCAGGGTGTTTTGGTATTGGTGTGTGTGTGTGTGTGTGTGTGTGTGTGTATGTGTGTGTGTGTGTGTGTGTGTGTGTGTGTGCTTTCCCTTCTTTTGTAGATAACACAAGACTTTTGACTACCTGTGTATCATTAACTTCTTTAGGATATATTCTTCTTCGATTACTTTGTGAAGGTCTGTATTTGTAGACAGATATTATTAAAATTTAACTTTATCATAGACTATCTTATTTTTCATTTGTGGTAATTAAATATTTTCTACATATATTCGCTGTGCTGACAGGATTGGACTGTGACAGGCAGGCAGAGGTGGAATTCTGCAGAGAGCTCTGGTTCTGGAACTTGTGCTCCTAAAGGTTGACCAACACACATGGTGCCCAGGTTCGAGGATGGAGATTCATTGCAGGTGCTGAGATTTTTTTTTCCTGACAGCTCAGCCTCCTCACATTTCAAAAAGCAGACTTTATTCATCTGGCTGTAGTTCCCCTGTTGCCTTGGGGCCAAGAGTACACTTGACAGACACGGAAAACACAGGACGACCCCGGTTGACTCACTCACACACCCCGAGTTTTAGGAGAGTCTTGGAATCCTGGCAGGGCAGGTCCATAATTAGTCCCCCTGTCACCTTGTCTACACTTGTAGAGGCCACAGCTTGACTGGGACCAATAAGCCAGTAGCTGCAATGATCCATAGATCCACAGCTCTGACTCTGAGCTCCAGGTGCTGCCACTTCTTCACAGCAGGGGTCGCTGTGGGGCTGCTCTTCCTCCATAGAGGAATGGCAATGGTCTGTGCACATCTTTGGAAGCTCAGGGCTCTATTAACTGCGAATTTTCCACACAACCAAGTTCTTCTTGGTTGTTGGCTTGTGCGAGCTGAAATCATTTCCAACAGCATCCGTGATGTTGTATCTTGGTGCTTTCATTTTGTCAACCAAATCAGATTATGCCCAGCAAGCTGCAATGGGACTGGATTCGAACCCAGGGTGCGCTCCTAAATGCTGACTGAACAGCCTGGTGCCCAGGGATGAGTCATTCTCTCAGTGAATGCGAGGTTTATTACCTGAGATTTCCCACCTCTGTTGTACGTTCTAGGTGATGTGAAGGAAAAAAAATATTGAATATTCAAAGGAAAACATGCTGGTCAGTATTTCTGTGCAGTGTTTATTTTATTTCCTACATACATTTCCTGAGAAATGAAGATCAGAGAGCTAAATGTAAGAAATGATACATAATTGACCTTTTGACACTGAGAGCTGTGCAATCATTCTTCAGCCTGGTGCGTGGCTTAGTCTACTGAGGGATTCAACTGTAAGGAAGACCAACAGTAGAAGTAAGGCTTGTAAAACATGAAGTTCTTCCAAGAGTGGAAGCACTTAAAGGACACCCTCTCGAGGCCAGTGAGCTGGCTTTTCTGTGTCAGGGCCAGCAAAGCCCTGACCTTCCAACTTAGTCCAACTGTTTCTCCAGGTGAGCTCCATTGTGAAGCAGAAATTTCCAAAGAAAATTGCTGAAAATATAGATTCTCCTCTGCAGAAGTGATGGCACAGGCCACTAATCCCCATACTTGAGAGACAAGGCAAAGTAAATCTGAGTTCAAGGATAGTCTAGGCTACACACTAGGGAAAAGGGGTAAAATGGAAGTTGCAGGTGGCGCCCAGATTAATTTGTAAAGGAAGCACTGGGTAGATCACTCCTCAACCATGTTGATTAAGCAGAGAGTTTTTCCAAATTGCTCAAAGTTGTTAACCATTTCCTGCTTCTTTTATGTCCCAGCACACGTGAAAACGAGTCTCCTAAGGACTTCTTTAAAACAAACCACCAGTTACTCCTGTAACCGAAAGTAGGAGAGAGTAGAGTATCCTCATCTGGGTCCACTCTACCTCCATATTTTCCCTTGGGCCATTTCAATAAGAACACAAATTTCCAGCTTTTTAACACTTTTATTAAGAAAGATGTAAAGAAACAAGCAAACAAACACCAGATGGCTGCAAAGACACAACTGCCTTGTGTGTGCCTTTGCTGTAATAGAAGAGCTGACAGAGAATCCCCTAATTTCAACTCTTAGCAGGCATCAGGGTTCCTGGACCACAAACAGATTTCTGAGTGGCTTGTGCACTTCTTTTTCTTCTTTTGGCCAAAAGCCTTTTGAAGCCACGCCCAGCATCCTAGGTTCCTGGGACTGTCAGAAGCAGGGTGCTCGTCAGGGTAGTCGCCACCATCACAGGTCTCAAGTTCTATCCCTTTGTCCCTCAGCAAGCTTGGTGAGGGTTGGTCTACCTCCTCTATATCTTTGTCTAGATTGTTGTTGTTTACATCTCCTGAAGCCACACGTGTTTTCCTCTGACCCTCAATATGGGAGACCTCTGTGCTCTTCTTCATGGCACAATTCAATCTTTGGTAGTATCTCAGGTAGTCCAAGCTCTCACATACACAAAAGGAGTGCAGATCCCAATCTGCAAACCAGCCATCCTCAGAGCAGTGGCTTGACTCTCCACAGAAACAACATGGCTCAGACGTGGAAGATCTTGTAGTCAGGGCTGGCAAATCACATACACTCGGTAGTCCATGATTTTTGGCATCTGCTGTGGTTTTGACAAAACTTAGACAGAACTCCCTCAGAACCTTCAAGTTCTCCATGGAACACTGAGGGCAAGTCCTTGACCTTCAAATACAGAGAAATATCCAGTTAGTTAATTATACCCTCCTGAGCATTACACTGTGGAATATTGGGTGTTAAACCCACAATAATAGCATCTGTTTGCATTGCCTAATAGAGCCAAAATTCTGCCCAGTCTGGCGATGCAATACTTTAGTCTCAGCACCTATAGGAAAGACGCAGATTGGGGATAGAAGTAGAAGCAGGTGGATCTCTGATCTCAAGGCCAACCTGGTAGTCAGACCTCGTTTCAAGAGAGCTAGGGCTACACAGGAAAACCTAGGCTAAAATATCCAAATAAGAAAACAAGAAAGGAGTGAAGCTTCTCAAATTAAGATCCTATCACTGTGGATGCCATTGTCTAGAGTTAAAATTATAGTGGACTGATGAAACAGGCAATGGGGGAAGTGCTCATGGGTCAGTAAATTTACTTGGGGTGCCTGTTTTAAAGAGTAAAAGATCACATAGAATGATCTCTCACTCACTTTCTCTGTCCTGATAGGGGATGATATTAGAATGACTTACAGACTGCAGTCTGCCTTATTCCACAACAGCTGGATGGGGAGCAAAGTCCAAGAATCCAGAAGGTCTCAGTCCCCGATGCTGGATGTCTCAGCTGGTCTTCAGTAGAAGACAGAACCACAGACAAGTAATCAATAATGCCAGGGAAGTCATAAGACTAGTTAGCTAGGAGAAAGCAAGCAAGCAGTGTGAAAACTGACTTCCTCTGTGTTCTTATATAGGCCTCAAGATGAAGGTGTGGCCCAAATTAAAGGTGTGTGTTCCAGATTCAATCTCTGGATTAAAGGTGCGTGTCTTCTGCTGGGTGTGGTGACTCAGACCTTTAATCCATGCACTATGGGAGTGAATAATGCAGGTGGATCTCTGTTAGTAGCATGGTCTACAAAGTGAATTCCAATGATTTGAGAAGAAAAGTGTAGTGCTAGGGAAATGTTACTGAGCTACAAAATAACAGATAGGAGCCAATGTGATGTAACTCATAGTAGGGTTGGTACTGTATTATTTTACTTTATTTGAATTAGCTTGGTCCCCTCCAAGAAACCACTATCATGCTGGATGGTTGTGGTGGTTGAGGGCAATGCAAGAGCCAGGGAAGTCCTAAGTCTTGCTATCTAGTAGTAATAAGACTTGCTAGCTAGGAGAGGGAAAGCAGGCAATGTGAAAAGTGACTTCTTCTGTATTCTCAGGCCTCAAGATGAAGTCGTGGCCCCAATTAAAAGTGTGTGTTCCAGATTCAATCTCTGAATTAAAGGTGAGTGTCTTCTGCTGGGTGTGGCAACTCAGACCTTTAATGCAAACACTATGGGAGTGAATCAAGCAGGTGGATCTCTGTTACTAGCCTGGTCTACAAAGTGATTTCCAACAAGGTGGGAAGAGAAGTGTAGTGCTAGGGAAATGTTAGTCATCTACAAAATAACAGATAGAAGCCGATCTGATGTCACTCATATTAGGGTTGATATTTTATTATTTTATTTTATTTGAATTAGCTTGCTCCCCTCTAAGGAACTACTGTCATGTAGGGTGGTTGTGGTGGTTGAGGGCAATGCAGGAGCCAGAACCATGGAATGAGGCCTGGCTAGAAGCCTAAAATCTCCTTTTGCAAATTCTCAATTTTTCCTACAGAGCTGCAACCCAGCGAATTCTTCGCCACAGATGGGGCTGCCGCACTGGCACTCTAGGTGGTGGTGATCTCTGTGCTCACACCTTGGATCCCCTTCTCTAGGAGCTATGACTTGTCCCCCAAGCCAAGTTCAGCTAGGCTGTCAGCAGACCTGAGTTGTTTTTCGAAGGTGATTTGAAACCTCATATGTGTTTTTGTTCCTCTGAACATTTGCTGGGCTGACAGGATTGGATTGTGACAGGCAGGCAGAGGTGGAATTCTGCAGAGAGCTCTGGTTCTGGAACTTGTGCTCCTAAAGGCTGACCAGAACATATGGTGCCCAGTTTCGAGGATGGAGATTCATTGCAGGTGCAGAGATTTTTTTTTCTGACAGCTCAGCCTTCTGACATTTCAAAAAGCTGACTTTATTGTGTCTACCATAGGTAAATGACACCTTCAGCCCTACAAGTGTGCCAAGACTTCCCACACTGTCCCCCTCTCACGCAATGTAATAAACTCTGTGCAAACACAAATCTCCTTGCAGCTGCTTTCCTTTCTGTTTGCCTAAGATTCTCCAGATGGCACAGACAATGCTCCACTGGTATTCTGTCTCAGCTGGTCATTTCATCTAGCTGTAGTTTCCCTGTTGCCTTGGGGCCATGGCCCATGTGTACACTTGACAGACACGGAAAACACAGGACGACCCCGGTTGACTCACTCATGCACCCAGAGTTTTAAGGAGAGTCTTGGAATCCTGGCATGGCAGGTCCATAATTAGTCCCCCTCTCACCTTGTCTACACTTGTAGAGGCCACAGCTTGACTGGGACCAAGAAGCCAGTAGTTGCAATGATCCATAGATCCACAGCTCTGACTCTGAGCTCCAGGTACTTCCACTTCTTCACAGCAGGGGTCGCTGTGGGGCTGCTCTTCCTCCAGAGAGGAATGGCAATGGTCTGTGCACATCTTTGGAAGCTCAGGGCTCTATTAACTGCGAATTTCCCACACAACCAAGTTCTTCTTGACTGTTGGCTTACGTGAGCTGAAATCATTTCCAAAAGCATCCATGATGTTGTATCTTGGTGCTTTCATTTTGTCAATCAAATCAGATTATGCCCAGCAAGCTGCAATGGGACTTGATTTGAACCCAAGGTGCGCTCCTAAATGCTGACAGAACAGCCTGGTGCCCAGGGATGATTCATTCTCTCAGTGAATGCAAGATGTATTACCTGAGTCTTCCCACCTCTGTTGAAAGTTCTAGGTAATGTGAATTACAGAAAATATTGAATATTCAAAGGAAAACATGCTGGTCACTATTTCTGTGCCGTGTTTATTTTACTTACTACATAAAATTCCTGAGAAATGATGTTCAGAGAGCCAACACTAAGAAATGATACTTAATTGTCCTCTTGACACTGAGAGCTGTGCAATCATTCTTTACCCTGGTATCTGGCATAGCCTACTGAGGGATTCAACTGTAAGGAAGACCAACAATAGAAGTAGGGCTGGTCAAACCTGAAGCTCTTCTGAGAAAGCAAGCACATAAAGGACACACTCCCAAGGCCAGGGAGCTGGGTATTCTGTGTCAGGGAAAGCACTGTCCTGACCTTCGAACTTAGCCAGTCCTGTTTCTGCAGGTGAGTTTCCTTGTGAATCAGAAATTTATAAAAGAAATTGCTAAAAATAGAAATATTCTCCTTTGCAGAACTGGTGGCACAGTCCTGTAATGCTCATACTAGATAGACAAGGCAAAGTAATTCTGAGTTGAGGGCTAGTCTATTCCACACAGAAGGAAGAAGGGGTAAAATGGAAGTTGTAGGTGGCCCTAGATTAACTTGTAAAGGAAGCATCTGGATAGATCACTCCTCAACCATGTTGATTAAGCAGAGCGGATTCCCAAAGTGCTCTAGGTTACTCACTGTGTGCTGTTTCTTTTATGTCCCACTGCACATGAAAACCAGGATGTCAAATTCTCTTAAGAACTTCCTTCAAAACAAACCACCAGTTACTCCTGTAACCAAAGGTAGGAAAGAGTAGAATGTTCTCATATGGTCCACTCTACCCTCCATATTTTCCCTTGGACTATTCATTAAGAATACAAATTTCCAGCTTTTAACAGTTTTATTAAGAAAGCTGTAAGGTGGGCGGTTGTGGTGCATGCCTGCAATCCCATCACTTGGGAGCAAGAGGCAGGTGGATTTCTGAGTTGGAGGCCAGCCTGGTCTACAGAGTGAGTTCCAGGACAGCCAGGCTATACAGAGAAACCCTGTCTTGAAATAAAAAACAAATAAAAAAAAAGCTGTAAACAAACAAACAATCACCAGATGGCCTCAAAGACACAACAGACTTATGTGTGCCTGTGCTGTAGCACAACTGACAGAGTATACCGAATTGCAATTCTTAGCAGGCATCAGGGCTCCTGGGATCCAAACAGAGTTCTGGGTGGCTTTTGCACTCTTTCTTCTTCTAGACAGAAGCTCTTTGAAGCCTTACCCAGCACCCTAGGTTCCTGGGAAGATCTGAAGCAGTATCCAGGTCAGTGCAGCCTCCACCATCACAGATCTCAAT
The DNA here is from genome assembly GCF_947179515.1 of Apodemus sylvaticus. NCBI lineage: Eukaryota > Metazoa > Chordata > Mammalia > Rodentia > Muridae > Apodemus > Apodemus sylvaticus. Next base: position 8,541,940 of record NC_067493.1, on the reverse strand, counting down.
TTCTAGCCATTTCTCCATGAGCATACTTGGGGAAGGTTGGTCTGGCCCCTCTATAGCTTTGTCTTGGTTGTTGTCCACATCTCCTGGGGAAACTTGTGGCTCCTTCTGACTCTCTGGGAGATCTCTGTGCTCTTCTTCATGGCACAATTCAATCTTTGGTAGGATCTCAGGTAGTCCAAGCTCTCAAATACACAAAAGGAGTATAGATGCCAATCTGCAAACCAGCCATCCTCAGAGCAGTGGCTTGACTCTCCACAGAAACAATGTGGTACATCTTGTACTCAGGGCTGGCAATGCATGTGCACTTGGCAATGCATGTTTTTCACAATCTGATATATCTTTGACAGAATTGGGAGATGACTGCATCATCTCCTTGGTTTTATCCATGGAACTCATTGGGCAAGTCCTGGAGCATCCAATTCAGAGAAGACTGTGGTAAGTGGACTGTACTCTACACTCCATGTCCTCTCCAACCATTACCCTCTCTGAAACTGGAATTTAAACCCACAATCCCAGCATCTGTTTGCATTCCCTAATTAGGCAAGATTCTGCTCAGTCTGATGGCAAAATCCTTTCATCCCAGAAACTAAGGGAATGAAGAAGATCTGGAACAGCAGAATCAGAGGCATGTGGATCACTGATCTCAAGGCCAGCCTGTAGTCAGACCTACTTTCAGGACACCCAGGGCTATACAGGAAAACCTAGGCTCAAAGAACAAAACAAGCAAAAGTAAAGGAGTGAAGCTGATAAATATAAGATGCTATCCCTCTGGGTGCTGTAATGGTATTTAATTAAAAAATGAGACAACACATTCCTCACCCACCATAAATACAAGAGAAACAACCAGCCTGCACAGTGAGGTCCTTGGCAGAGGCAGCAATATAACTCTTTGGTAGGGTCAAGCCTGGCTATCAAGAATCTGGTCCATGCCACGGACTTTCTAAAGCAGTCTGGGCCACTTTTGGCATCTCTCTTGACTCACATGACACTTACCATGTCTCCACACGGTCTCCTCCTTCAGAGTGCTCTCACTTTTGCCTCTGAGGCAATCTCTTCCAACTAGCTTTCTTAACATCTCTGCTGAGTTCTCTCTCTGCCATATGCAGGGGACCCACATTTCACACATGTCACACTACCCATGGGACACCATCTCTGCTGTTCCCCATTCAAGGAGCCTCAAATTACCCAGAAGAACAGACTCTCAACAATTAATTAATTAATTTGCCAATTATATTTAAATATATTTTTAAAAAGTTCAAGATGTCAATAAGGTAATAAAAAAGCTATCTATGATAGTAAAAGTTCTATCCCAATAGTCTAAGCTTTAGATATATTTACCTCTTATTGCATCTTGGCATGTTGTATCTCTACCCTCTAGCAATCATGGCTCCTGAATGCATCTCCCTATGTCTCTCTCCCTAGCTCCTCCTCCTCACTCCCTTCTAATCACTAGCCTCTCACCACCTCAGTGTGAATGGATAAGAAATATCTTTCAGCATCTTGCCATTGTCTAGAGTTGAACAATATAGGCAATTCATTAGACAGACACTGCGGAAAGTGTTCACGGGCCAGCGAGTATATTTGGGGTGCCTGTTTTCAAGAGCAAAACATCACATAAAATGAGTTCTCACTCTCTCTTTTGTGAAAGGGGAAAATATTAGATTGACTTACAGGATCCTGTCTGACTTATTCCACAACAGCTGGATAGGACTCAAAGTCCAAGAATCCAGAAGATCTCAGTCCCTGAAGTTGGATGTCTCAGCTGGTCCTCAGTAGAAGATGGAATCACAGTCAAGCAAGCTCTAATACAAGTGAAGTAATAAGACTTGCAAGCTAGGAGAGAGAAATCAGGCAACTGAAAATTTTCTTCCTAGGTGTTCTGACATAGTCCTGAAGATGAAGGCATGGCCCAAATTAAAGGTGTGTGTTCCCAATTCAATCTCTGGATTAAAGGTGAGTGTCTTCTACTTGGTGTGGTGACTTTTATCTAAGCACTATGGGGGTGTATCATGAAGCTGGATCTCTGTGAGTAGCCTGGTCTACAAAGTGCGTTCCTATACAGCCAGTGGTGTTGCAGATAGATCCTAGCTGATAGAAATAATAACAATCACAATGACACAGTTATGTGGCTTTCTTGCTCCATATCCAGATTAAAGGCCTGTGCCTTTCAAGCTCAAAAAGATCTGCCTTTAACTGGAGTGTTCCTACTTCAAAGACCATGATTACCTTCTACAAATTAAACAACAAATCCCTTGAAGGTGTGTCCTTAAGTTTTGGATTTTGCATAATTCAAGATTTAATCAAGTTGACAACACAGAATAGAGACCACAAAGTGTATTTTGCTATGTAACCATGGCTGTTCTGAAAATTGCTTTGTAGACTAAAGTGACCACCAATCAAAGATCTTCCTGCTTCTGCCTCCCTGGTTGGACACCGCAATCCTCACTTGGATTTATTACCCAGCCAGGATTCCAAGTTGCCAAGAAAGCTGACACTCTGACCGAGAGATGAAAACAAAGGGTATAGTGTATTCTCTGTATTCGATGCTCTGTCAGTCAGGCTGTGAGAGACTCATCTCACCAGACACTCCAGCACACACGTGTGTCCAAATTTGTCAGCAAATGTCCAAATCCTCCTTTTCCCAAACAGCTCTCATCTGTCCCTCAGTCACTTCCAACCTATTCTATAACTGAATTAACCACAGTGTACCACACCCAACTGCCTCCAAGTGTGGCCTAAATGTCTCAAATCTAACAACACCCAACCACTCTATGCAGATCACAGCTCCTATTATCGAGGAGATGAGTGTTTTCTGGAGAGAGATAATGACCACCAAGCCTGAGCATGGACAGTGATCTCTAGCCTGGTCTCTAGAGTCCTTCCTTGCATGGGAAGGATATAGCTGGGAAGCCCTATGTGGCCATATAGTTATAAATTTCATATTCTCATGGAAAAGACACATTTTTTGCCCTGAATGTTAAGAATCCGAATTACAATTTCAAAATTAATCCAGAATTAGCTCTCCTGTGATCTGAATCTGGAGGCTCAGAGATACAAGTTTCTGACCTGGATCTTTGCGAGGAGAGTTTGAAGCATAGTTTCTGTGAGTTCCAGAAGATTAAGACAAGGATATCTCCGAGTTCAAGATCATCTAGGATTAAAGTCACAGTAGCACATTGCTTTAATCTGGGCCACAGCCTCTGCTGGAGACTGACAGCCTTAAATCTGGGCCACGCCCCCTGCTGGAGACTGACAGCTTTTAATCTGGCCCACGCCCCCTGCTGGAGCCTGACAGCCTTAAATCTGGGCCACACCCTCTCCTGGAGACCTACAAAAGGGCATTGGAAGGAGGCAGACACTCTTTTCTGCCTGCTAGCATCATGGAACAGAGCAACTGCTCGATCCTTGGACGTCCATCTAGAGCTACTGCTGACCATGGTTGGGGAGTTGGACTACAGACTGTGAGTCCTCGAGAAACTTCCTAAATATATAGAGACCACCCATATGTTCTGTGACTCAGAAGAAGCCTGACTAATAGAAGCATTGTGATAGGACAGTGGGGAATTGTGATGGGACAGTGGGGCATTGTGATGGGACAGTGGGGCATTGTGATGGAATAGTGGGACATTGTGATGGGACAGTGGGGCATTGTGATGTACAGTGGGACATTGTGATGGGACAGTGGGGCACTGTGATGGGACAGTGGGGCTTTGTGATGGAACAGTGGGACATTGTGATGGGACAGTGGGGCACTGTGATGGGACAGTGGGGCATTGTGATGGACAGTAGGGAATTGTGATGGGATAGTGGGGCACTGTGATGGGACAGTTGGGTACTGTGATGGGAGAGTGGGTCATTGTGATGGGACAATGGGGAACTGTGATGGGACAGTGGGGCACTGTGATGGAACAGTGGGGCATTGTGATGGAACAATGGGGCCCTGTGATGGACAGTGGGGCACTGTGATGGACAGTGGGGCACTGGGATGGACAGTCAGGCATTGTGATGGACAGTGGGGCATTGTGATGGGACAGTGGGGCCCTGTGATGGGACAATGGGGCATTGTGATGGGACAATAGGGCACTGTGATGGGACAGTGGGGCATTGTGATGGGACAGTGGGGCATTGTGATGGGACAATGGGGAATTGTGATGGACAAGTGAGACATTGTGATGGGACAATGGGGCATTATGATGTGACAATGTGTCATTGTGATGGGACAATGGGGCATTATAATGTGACAATGTGTCATTGTGATTGGACAGTGGGGAATTGTGATGGGACAGTGGGGCACTGTGATGGAACAGTGTGTCATTGTGATTGGACAGTGGGGAATTGTGATGGGACAGTGGGGCACTGTGATGGAACAGTGTGTCATTGTGATGGGACAGTGGGGCATTGTTATGGGACTGTGGGGCACTGTGATGGGATAGTGGGTCATTATGATGGGATAGTGGGGCACGATGATCAGAGAGTGGGACATTGTGATGAGACAGTGGGTCACTGTGATTGCACAGTGGGACACTGTGATGGGACAGTGGGACATTGTGATAGGACAAAATAACAGTATGCCAACACGGAACACAACAAATGCGTTTACAAACATGTAATGTTTCCAAGCTATTAAGACCCCTTGTGTATGGCTCTTGCCTTAATAGCCTTCTGTTTCTCTGCATTCACAGATGTGGTACTCTGTGACTTTGTCAAGCACCATGACACTCCTATTGTGAAGGCCAATAACAGAATCCTCAGCTCCATATTACTCATTTCCCTCATGTTCTGTTTTCTGTGCTCCTTTTTCTTCATTGGCCATCCTAACAAAGCAACTTGTATCTTACAGCAAATCGCATTTGGAATTGTGTTCACTGTGTCTGTTTCCACAATTCTGGCCAAAACAATCACTGTGGTTCTGGCTTTCAAAATCACAGACCCAGGAAGAAAGTAGAGAAACTTCCTAGTATCTGGGACACCCAACTACATTATTCCCATTTGTTCCCTATTCCAATGTATTCTGTGTGCAATATGGCTAGCAGTTTCTCCTCCCTTTGTTGATATTGATGAACATTCTGAGCATGGCCACATTATCATTGTTTGCAACAAGGGCTCAGTGACTGCATTCTACTGTGTCCTAGGATACTTAGCCTGCCTGGCCCTTGGAAGCTCCACTGTTGCTTTCTTTGCAAGGAATCTGCCTGACACATTCAACAAAGCCAAGTTCTTAACCTTCAGCCTGCTAGTGTTCTGCAGTGTCTGGGTCACCTTCCTCCCTGTCTACCATAGCACCAAGGGCAAGGTCATGGTTGCTGTGGAGATCTTCTCCATCTTGGAATCCAGTACAGGGATGATTGGATGCATCTTTGTGCCCAAGATCTACATCATTTTAATAAGACCAGACAGAAATTCTATCCAAAAGATCAGGGAGAGATCATATTTTTGAATAAATTATTCAGGAATTCTGCCAAACATTGGCACATATCAAATATTGGATTCCAGTGCATGTATCTAGTTTTGAAATCACTCTCATTGGCTCCTCTATTGATGACTAGAAATATCATATCTGACAATCTTCTGTACATTCTTCATAAAATCTTTACCCATTCACTTGCTTTGTTTACACTGGAAGAAATAAAATTTTCAAATCCTTATTACAAATTTATTCATCATATTGCTTTTGTGGATATTTCTCCCCTGGTATCTTCCAAGAAAATTTGTTAAGAGAGTTGTATCTATGACCTTGTATAGAAAGTGAGTAACAGAACAGACATAGCTACAAATAGAAACCATGTATCAAATCAAACATATAAATTAAATAAATAATCTACATAGATGAAATCAGAACACAATTTATTTCCAGTTGGAGCACATATATGACAGTGCACTGCCTGTTTTTTTCACCTATTGTTCAATATATTGGCCATAGTCTGAGGCAGAAAATTTCTTTTTCTGCTCTAAAGTACAAAAATATTATATCCAACAATGTGCAGAAGCTGTGGACCCTAGTGGTTGAATTATGGAATAGCTGGAATAGGCTGACGAATAGGGTGACCCATAGGAAGACCAACAATCTCAACTACCCCAGACAACCAAGATCACACTGTGCCACTAACCAGGCAGCATAAACCAGCTGACATGAGGCCCTCACATATATGGTATAGGACGGCCTGGTTTGACCTCAGTGGGAGAAGACATATTGACCTGCTGAGAATTGGTAGGACCCAGGAATTGTGAAGGTCTGAGAGTTGTGAGGTGTGGATATCCTCTTGGAGATGGGGGAGGAGGTATGGGAAGAGGAAGAGTCAGGGGGCAAATGAAGAAGGCAATAATTACATAATTTTAAATAATAAAGATTAAATAATTAAAAGAACAGAAAAAAATAAACATGTAGATATGTGAACATGCTATTATAATGAATGTATGGAAGGGATTGGTAAAACTACTGACACAGGCATGTAGTTAATTTTTCTCAGAGTCTGCCCTTGGCGTGGAGTTCTGAATGATGTCCTTGACTCAAAAATTCTGGAAGATATAATGGGATCCAGATGCTTTGATTATGCTGCTTCCTAGAAAATGACATTTCCAAAAAGACAATTGGGTGCATGTAGATGTACTAAATCCTTCACATCTGTCAATCCTCCTACCAAAACGGGATGCAGAATGGATTTAAAATCCATCAAAATTAACAAAACCCCTCCTCAAGGTTAGAGTGTGCTTCCAGTCCTGGGCCAGACCTTTCACATATCTCGGGTCAGGAGTGCACTCCCATAGCATTTGTGCCTGTCCTCCAAGAACCTCATCCATCTGTACTCACACATAGCACTGGAGGAGGACACACCATTGCAAGTGAGGCTGTTCAGCTGTTTTCTCTTCCCCTTTGTCGGCAGTGATCCTGCACTCATCATTAGCTGACTTCATAACTTGTTTGAGAATTCCGCACAGCATTTTCCCTTCTTCTTTCTGATATCTAGGGGGATAACCTGTTACTTGACTTTCCCTGGAGGTATAAAGCTGGCTCATCAGAAGAAGAAGCCCAGTTAAGAGCCAAGGCTCTTAACATTAAAGAGGGATTTTAGGAAACATGTACTTGCTATGTGGCTTCATACAATTCCCTTCTACTATATGATTCATATGAATAAAACCTGGGAGAAAACCAGGAAACAGATGACAAACAGTGTGGAACACTACTTAGAGTCAGCACATCTTTCTCCATGGCAAGGTGGGGAAAAAACCCACAGTTGTGTTAGCACAGATTCTCTAGATCAAAATATCTCATATAGAGGGTGAATTTTTCTGTGTATGTAGAAAGATTTACTATAATGTCTCAGAGACAGTTGTCCTCTTCTTCTAATAATGGCTGCCTGCCAAGCAAAACTTCAAAATCAAGGACTTATCTTCAGGGAAAGGGAGCTGCAATTTCCCTGAGCCCCTCACCACATCAATGTGAATGGATAGGAAATATCTTTCAACATCACACCATTGTCTAGAGTTAAACATTATAGGCAACGGTTTAGACAGGCAATGGGGAAAGTGCTCATGGCCTAGCGAGTCTATTTGAGGTGCCTGTTTTAAAGAGTAAAAGATCACATAAAATGATCTCTCACTCACTCTCTCTTTCCTGATAGGGCGATATATTAGATTGACTTACAGGATGCTGTCTGTCTTATTCCTCAAGAACTGGATAGGATGCAAAGTCCAAGAATCCAGAAGATCTCAGTCCCTGAAGCTGGATGTCTCAGCTGGTCCTCAGTAAAAGATGGAATCACAGACATGCAAGCTCTAATGCCAGATAAATAATGAGACTTCCTAGCTAGGTGATAGCAAGCAGGCAATGTGAAAACTTGCTTCCTCTGTGTTCTTATATAGGCCTTAAGATGAAAGTGTGGCCCAAATTAAAGGAGTGTGTTCCAGATTCAATCTCTGGATTAAAGCTGAGTGTCTTCTGCTGGGTGTGGTGAAACATGCCTTTAATCCAAGCACTGTGGGTGTGAATCATGCAGTTCAAAATCTGTGAGTAGCCTGTCTACAAATTGGGTTTCAGGATAGCCAGTGGTCTTACAGAGAAACCCTGTTTCATGATAATCATGACACTCACAAAGTTCTGTGACTTTCCTTGCTCCATATCCTGATTAAATGCCTGTGTCTTTCAAACTCAAAAAAGTCTGCATTAAAGTCCAGTCTTCCAACATCAAAGATACTGATTACTTTCTACATATTAAACAAAAATCACTTGAAGGTGTGTCCTCAAGTTTTGGATTTTTGGTTAATTGGAGATTTAATCATGTTGACAACAAAGAATAGTGACCACGGAGAGGGTCTCATGGAAAAATATAATATGAGGAGGGCCTTGCAAGCCCAAGAATGACACAATGAGATTTGAAACAAGGAAGAGCTATCAGTCCATTTATCAGTGATAAATACCAGGCAATCTTGGAGCTAATTTCTCGCACTGGATATCAGGTGAGTGGTCAGATTCTCCAGTTTATTTTACTACTTCTTAGTAACAATTGTTCTGGGGAGGATATTTGTGTCATACTGCAGCCTCTGCAGCAAGAGGAGCACAAGTACACTTGCAAAGTGGGAAGGCATAGAGAATGAACAGACCAGGCTGAGGACCAAAGAGAAAGAGAGCACACCTGGAATCCAGAGAGACAGGAAAGACTTTGGCACAGGCTTGAAATTCCTGCTCTGTGGATCTCAGCTCTCCCATCATTCTGTAGAGATTTGGGTATCTAAGCAGACAGGCATTTTGGCTGCCTACAAACACATGCTTATGAAGACCTCAAATATGACCTCTCCATGATTGTTAGTAACTGTACAGGGTGCAATTTGACTTCAGAGCCCCCAAATATTAAGCTACAGAAATCAGAAAATATGGCAGATTCCCCAAGCACCCATATGCAGTGTACATAATCAGATGCCCTATCCTGGATTCTAGGCTCATAACTGTGGATTAAATAGTTGCATATGGCAAACCATTATCAAAAGACTGAACAATTCATCCAACAGAAAGACTAAAGCAATCTAGAGCTGGAAAAAATATCCGGTTTCTGATTCTGAGAGTTGTTTGGCTGCATTAGAGATGTGTCTGACATGCAATCTGCTGATTCAGGAAGCTCGGAAGGTCATTCTCAGGGCTACGGTTGTCAGAGGAGGTCTGAGAATATTTTTCTCTGTGTTACTATAGTCTGAAAGCCCCTGTGCCTAGAAAAAGAAACTAGGAGTAAAGTGTTGAACTAAGATAAACTGGGAAATATTTCCTCCCTGACACTTTATGGTCTCCTTATGTCCCCAGGTTACCCCAATGGTCAGTAAGATGAAAATATAAAAATTCACAGCAGAATAGCTTAGGACTAGCCAGCTCCTATCTTCTGTAATGACCACGAGTGATGACATGAGTCAGGGAGATGTCCATGAATGAGAAAAGTGTGGCATGGGGATGATCACTAGTGCAGTATGTAATGTGTGTAAGGCAGGGTGATGGATGTGAGTTCTGGATTGTTGGTGAATGATTATCATTCATTGATCGAGTATTGATCAACCTCAGAATAGTTCACCAATTAATTATTGACAACCTGTGGGTAAGTCTCTGACTGGCTGTCCAGCAACTATCAGTTGATTATCATTTAAGTATCGATTATTAACTTATTGATGATTATTTGTTATTGATAGATTACAGATCAACATTCTGTCACAGCTTCAACAGCATCTGAGTGCTCCAGGCAAGAATGCCCAAAGGGAGGTCGAGCACATGCTAATGCTTCCTTCATGGGACTGAGATAGAGGCTGGGGAGGGCAGTGTGCTGTAGACCTGGGAGCACCTTTTCCTGTTACCCACTACGGGGAAGCCAGGATCGCAGATGCCTACTCCAGGAACTTTCACATCACTTTTCCATGACTCACTGAGCCTTTCCCAGGACAACATCTTCCTCACTGGTTTACAGTGAGATGGGAAGCCAGCTTCCTTTGCTCTCTCTCTCTCACTTCTCTAAGCTCCCCATTCTCACTCTGAAGTAGATTCCTCCTCCATCTTGCAGACAGAAATGTAGGTGAACTTTCTAGGGCCTAATTGAAATCCCTGAGAGCAGTGGGTATTGTGACATCACTGGTGACATCACAGGGGATGCCCAGAGCTCTCCCGGATACACTAGAATGTTCAGACAAGGGATTGTGTATGTCATGGGGAACAGGATTTGCCTTCCTGTTAATGCTCTTCCTCTACTGAACAGAAGCTGAGGGGCACATCCCGGGAGACTCTCCTGGGACACAAATGTTGGTCACCTCCCTTTCAAAAGCCAGAGGTCTCAGTCACTGAGATTTGTCAGTATCAGAACAATGGGAAAGTGCTGTGCTTTATTTCCAAATGTGTTAGCTGTGGAGACCTGGGACAGGATGGAGAGAAGAGCCAGCCCATCACGTTGGCAGCAGAAGACTTGAGATGTCCACTTTCTTCCTAGGCTTTGTCCGCATGAACTTGTTAGAAGGCAGTTCCAGGGTCACCTTCAGCATGTGGAGATTCAGGATGGGAGGGACGTTCTCAGGACGGTCTTGCTTGGAGATGATTCCTGCGGACAGCCATCAGGAAAACAAGATTATTCTGTTTTCTTCTCTTCGGTCAGAGTGTCAGATCTGAGTAATCTTGTATATATCATACATTATATATTATATTGTATACTATATATCTCTGTATTCCATGCTCTGTAAGTCAGGCTGTGAGAGACCCATCTACCCAGACACTCCCCAACAGTTGTGTATCCAAATTTGTCAACACATTTCCAAATACCCCATTTCCTAAACAGCTCTAGTGTGTCCCTCAGCCACTTCCAACCTATTCTATTACTGAATTAACCACAGTATGCCACACCCAGCTGCCTCCAAGTGTGGTCTAAATGCCCCAAATCTAAGAATACCACACTTCTCTATGCAGATCAAATCCCAGCAACTACATGGTGGCAACCATCTAAAATGAGATCTGACGACTTCTTCTGGAGTTTCATAAGACATCTACAGGATATTTACATACATACAATAAATAAATAAATATTTTAAAAAAGAAAACTTAAAGTAAAGGATGGTCTTATTTCCAAGAAACCAATTATTGCCCAAGAATGTTTTAGATATCTTAGAGGTTTTTTCCCCCTACGAAATTGATACTACAGTCCTTGAAGTATCTGCTAAAAAATTGAGCTGAAAATGTGAGGGGGTGTATTAAATCTGATTTTAGTTTATTGTCCTCATATTATGTTAAGTTTACATATTCTTGAACATGGGAGATCTTTCAGTCTTATTTATTTATTTATTTTCATTTTTATTACTTTCATTTTCTCAGTCCACTTCTTACCTCTCTCCTGGTACACCATCCCAGATTACCCATCCCATTCCTCTTACGCCCTGTCTCCAATAGCATGTCTCAATCCTCTAACACACAGCTCAAAGTACTAGAAAAAGGTCATCAATAAAATCATTAAAAAAAAAATCCTTCTTCAACTTAAAAAGGTGCTGGCCATAAATATAAAAGAAGCCTATAAATCTCCAAACAATTTAGACAAAAAAATAAAATTTTCTTGTCATACAATATTCTAACCATGAAATGTGAGAGATGATCCTGTGCCACAGTTCTCCATACCCAAATACTGCAGTGAGAGAGAGGTCTCCCAGGAGTTCTGACAAGCCTGTGAGTAGAGGTAAAAATACCACTTCTGCTCAAAGGGACCCTGACAGAGCACTCAGTTCGAAAGAACTGAGCAACAACCTGGGACATGATCTTTTTATTCTCTGCCTGCACCCAGAGATGATCCCCTGCCTCAGAGCTCCATATCCAAATTCTGTGTGCAGAGAGTTGATCTCCCAGAAATTCCATCACACCTGTAAGCTCCACATCTGCTCAAATCCCTGGACCATGAGAGAGCCACACAGAGCCATCAGAACCCAGGAACCAAGGGACAGCTGGGGACAGGATCCTTCTGGATCCTCCATTTACCTTGGAGGTAGCTGATTATGTGCCAATTATTTCCATACACAAATTTCTCCTGGAGAGAACTGTTCTCTCAGGAGTACTGACACACAGACTCGCAGGAGAGACAAGCCTCAATCAGAGACAGATCAGTTAACATCAGAGATAACCAGAGAGCAGGACACAAGAGCAAGATCATAATCAACAGATCCCATGGCAAATTGGTATCATCAGCATCTAGTTCTCCCACCAGAGCAAGACCTGGATGCCTCAACACACAAGCAAAGGAAGTCTCTGATTTAAAATCATATCTCATGATGACGATAGAGGACTTTAAGAAGAGCATACATAACTCTCTTAAAGAAATACAGAACACAGGAAAACATCCAGTATCCCTTAATGAGGTCACACAAAAATCCCTTAATGGTTTTCAGAAAAAGGCAAATAAAAAGGGGAAGGAATTGAACAAAACCATCCGGGATCTAAAAATGGAAATAGATACAATAAAGAATTCATAAAGGGAAACAACCCTGGAGATAGAATACCTAGGAAAGACATCGGGAGTCTTAGATGCAAACATCAATAAAATGCAAGAAAGAGAAGAAAGAATCTCAGGTGTAGAAGATGCCATAAAAAATACTCACAGAAAAGTCAAAGAAAATGTAAATGCAAAAATTTCTTAACCAAAAATATCCAGGAAATCCAGGACAAAATGAGAAGGCCAAATCTAAGGGAGTAGATAGAGAAGAGAGCAAAAATTCCCAACCGGTAAATATCTTCATCAAAATTACAGAGGAAAACTCCCCTATCCTTAAGAAAGAGATGCCCATGAATATATCAGATGACTAAAGAACTCCAAATGGACTGGACTAGAAAAGAAATTTCTACTCTCACATAATCTATGCACCAAATGCACAATTCAAAGAAAGAATATTTAAAGAAGTAAAGGAAAATTGTCAAGTAACATATAAACACAGGTCTATCAGAATTTCACCAGACTTCATATCAGAAAATGTGAAAGCCAGAAGATCCTGGGCTGGTGTCATATAGACCCTAACTGACCACAAATGCCAGACCAGGCTACTACACCCAGCAAAACTCAATGTTAACATAAATGGAGAAACAACATATTCCATGACAAAAACAAATGTACACAATATACTTCCACAAATTCAGCCCTAAAATGTATAACAAATGGAAAATGCCAACACACGGAGGGAAACTCCACCCTAGAAAAAGCAATAAAGTAGTCTTTCAAAAAGCCCACAATAAGATAACCATGCAAACATAAAAATAACAGGAAGCAGCAATCACTATTCCTTAATATCTATTAATATCAATGGCCGATAAAAAACAGACTAAGTGACTGGATATGCAAACAGGACCCAGCATTTTGCTACATACTGGAAACAGACCTCAGTGACAAAGACAGACACTACCTTAGAGTGAAAGGTTGAGCCCAGTGCCCTTTAACTTTATAGTGTGCACATTGATCTTCTTCCAAGTGCGGTTTATCTCTTCTGGGTCTCCTTGTCCCCTGCCATTTTCTGTCTCCCAGGTCCCCTGAGTGCCAAATCCTGTCTCTTTTATCTCTGTCTACTACTGTAGCCAGTATTCTAGTCAAAGTCGTTTCTTGCTTTCTCTTTTCTCCTCTCCCTCTTTTCTCTTTCTTGTTTCTCTTCCTCTGTCTCCCTCTTGTGGTACACTTTCTCAGCCTCTCTAACCACACCCCTTACAGTACAATCTTGCAATCCCTCAATCCGCTGCAATTTCTTTCTGATGTCAGGAGCTGACTGCCCAATAAAGGCAATAATCACAGAGGCTCGCAGCCCTACAGACATGGGGTCAAAAGGGGTGTAACTTCTGTACGCCTCCATGAGCCTCTCCAGAAAGACTGAAGGGGGTTCAGTCAGCGACAGCATGACCTCTCTCACCTTAGCCAGATTTGTGGGCCTTTGGAAGGGATCCATGAGACCCGCCTCTAGAGTCCGGCGGTAATTGGACAGCTGTTCCCTACCTTGTGCCATGTTATAGTCCCATTGAGGACACATCAAGGGGAATCCTTCATCTATCCCAGCCGGAGTCTGGACAGGACATCTGGCATTGTCCCAGGCATTCTTCTGAGCTTCGAAGAGAATTCTGTCTTTCTCCTCGGTGGTGAACAAGGTTTGTAAAAGTTGTTGGCAGTCATCCCAGGTAGGCTGATGCGAAAACATCAGGGACTCTATTAGACCTGTAATCCCTGCAGGGTTTTCTGAAAAGGGAGAGGGATTAACTTTCCAGTTATAAAAATCAGAGGAAGAGAAAGGCCAGAACTGTAAAAGTTGTAAACCATCCTGGTCATCTGGATTTGGAGGTGGTCCAACAACTCTAAGGGGAATCGCCACACCCAGGGACGCTACAGTGCAGTCGGCCCGTCCTTCAGAGGTGAATCCCCATTGACTCCTGGTCCCTGCAGCGGGACCCCTTCCTCCGGCCCCAGGGACTGGAGCTAGAAGGGGGTCCAGCGGAGCTGAGGTTTGGGGTTCTGGTAGTGGGGCTGCAAGGTAAAGTGGGGGTGGGGGAGCAGCCCACTCAGGGGGTTCTTCTATTTCAGGGTAGATCTTAGGAACAGGTGCTAGTGGAGTGCTGCACTTGCCCCACTCCTTAGGCTTCAGTTTCATTTTCTTATCTGCAGCATCTCCTCTGGCAGCCAGGATCCTGGAGCCGGAACGATGGGGTGGGAGGAATGGTTGGGCCCACTGTCCTCCCATACCGTGATGTACGGCTGTTGGTCTGGATGTGATCCCGGTCCTTCGTGAAAAACAACAGCCTTCACAGCCCTAATAGTAGGCAAACGAAAGTTCCTATGGGCGGCCATCCTACCCCAAAATCAGGCCATTCTGAGGCACAAAAAGTCTGCCACTGTTTTTTTTTCTTAATTTCTACTGATAAATTCCGTCCTCTTGCCCTAATTTCCATCCAATGGTCCTTAGTCCAAGACAAAGGGGTTGTCACTGTCTGCCCCATGACAAAAACAAAAAACAAAAGGTACAAGAACAAAACACAAACAATAAACACCAGCATGTCCAAGCACACTTCTCTGTGTCTGGACTTAAACAGCCAAAGGCAACTTCTGACGGGGTGGGATTCTTCTTCCACTCCCTTCTCGGTAGAAGAAGCACTCTGTCCCCTTCGTACCTGAAAACCACAGTCAGGTCCCCCTAACTGTCCCTCACCCTTGTAGGGTCCTCCAAGGTTGCAGCCTCCGAGACTCTAGGATGTCTCCCTCTGCAGCAGCTGGGTCCTTACGGCCTGCAGCGGCAGCTGCAAACAAACTGTGGAGTGGAATTCTGCTTCCACTCCTATCTGTTAACAAACTGAAACCAAAACACATACACAGAGGTCCCGCCCTCAGACACTCAGGACATTTAGAACAAAAACATTGCCAGCACACACACACACACACAAGCATACCTCCAAGGGGGTCTTCGAGGTTCCTGGTTGCCACCTATATCCGCGTACGGGCCCCCAAATGTAGGAGCTCCTTTTTGGGGAGTCCCCGCACTCCGTTCTCGGGATAGTGTACACCCAAGGAAACATGAGAGACCAACTTGATGGAAACACCTGAGGCAGTTTATTATCAGAGCTCCGGGCCGACATTTATCCCACACAGGAGACAGAGGAGTGGACCCTGAGGCTCAAAACTTAGGGGTTTATATAGGAAAAGTCAAGGGGTTTTGGCGTGGTCACACATGATTTGCTGATACAAACATTGACGGGGGATTCTGGCACACAGAGGGGTCTTTTTCCGCATACATACAGCTTGGGCCATCAGCAATGTAGGAGGGTGATTTATTTTTTTAGCAGGAAGGTCACTTCGACGTTAGTAAACTGCATCCAAGAGACAGGAGACAGGAGACTCCAGTCCAGATGGTGTATGACCCATAGGAGTTTTCCCAGGCACACCCCTTATCTATTATGGCCAGTCTGTTTGTGGAATGAATCAATCACAACCGTGCTTCAAGCTTGTCCGGCAGGCCGGCCAGGCTCTAAGTCTGCCTGCTGCCTCAACTATGGATTCTGAGAAATCCTAGCTCCCTTCAATGTCTACCATTTTCTGTATTATTTTTCAATTAAAACCTTCACTGTTTCAAGTTCTACTTAATTTTTCACAAATATTTTCAGTAAATGTTTCTACTACCTTTTTCAATTAGTTTAGAAATATTTTATATGCCTAATATTTTATCTGTATTATCTTTTCTGATATCTTAAATTATACTGTATTTCCTGTATATTGCTTCAATTGTATTAGAAATATTTTCCATCAAAATCTTCAATTTTATTAAAATTGTTTCTAGGTTATTGGACAATGTTCTAAGTATATTTTCTATGTTTACTATTTTACTATTATTATTTTGCAACTAATTCTTCAATTTTAACACATATCTATATATATTTCTTCAATATTACTTGAATATTAGTTAAGAGAAATTTAATTTTAACAGAAAATATTTCTATTTAATTTTTCATTTATTTAGAGATGTTTTTGTGTACACAATACTATCTGAATAATTTCCCATGAAAAATCCTTAACACTACTTTTCTATACACTGCTTCAATTTCATCAGAAATATTTTCCATGAAAATCATTATTTTAATAAGAAAATGTCTGTAAGTGCTTGATTTAGTAAAGATGATTTATCTTTTACCATTATTATTTTCCAACAGATTCTTCAATTTTAACACATTATTTTTCAATTTATTCCTAAAATTGAGTTTGCCTACACATTTAGTTTTCTTTGTCAACTTTTTATGTGTATTTATTTTCAATGCCAAATCTTAATTTTAAATAAATTTTCTGTATATTTCTTCAATTTTATAAGAAGTATTTTTCCATGAAAGCCATCAATATGATTAGAATTTTTTACATGGTTTGTCAATCAGTTTTGATGTATTATCTATGTGTACACTTTCATGTGTATTATTGTACATCAAATTCTTCAAATTTAACACACATATTTATATGTTTCTTCAAATTCAGTGAAAATGTCACATTGGCATCACTGTCAGTCACTCAGAGACCGCTGGCCCTGCGCCTGACATCACGCCAACCCTGCCCCTTGTTCCTCTATCTCAGACCTGGGCAGGAGCCATGTTGGATTCCCTGACTTACACCCAGCAACCGCTGGCCACGCCCCCTGATGTTCCCTGTGCCCCGACCCCGCCCCTGACCTTGCACCTCAGCCCCTGGCGGGCGCCATGTTAGTTTCCCTGTCTGTCACCCGGCTACCGCTGGCCCCACCCCTGACGTCACCGCAGCGCCCGCCCTGCTTCCAGCCTCCTGGAATGTTGTCA